>NW_025969914.1:0-13375 GCF_021869965.1 Rhincodon typus | reverse complement strand
ACCTTGTTGTCTCGGATTCTCCAGCATCTGCAGTTCCTACTATCTCTTGTACATTACTTCTTTGCTTTGGCTGTAAACTAACATTTTAAAGTTTGGTCCTGGGAAATGGACAATGTTGTGAAACATTTATTTCTGAATCTTAGTTACCCCAAAGCCATTTGGGGTTGACTACAAATACTCAGATGGCCCGAATATAATCTCAATTTGTTGACAGAATTTTAACTTGTATGTCTCACTAGTCTCATATTATATAAAGTACAGCATTCTACTCTCAGTAACTGACATCAAATCTGGATTTTGAGAAAGGAAGAAAAAAATTAAAAGCAGCACATTTTTCTTCATATATGAAAAGTGATCTCTCAAAAGAAATAGTGTCATGAAAATCAGGAAATATTTATTAATCTATTAAATTAAGCATTGAAAAAAAAACTTATAGAATCTTTTCATGGATAAACTCATATGACCTGAACAACTCCTCCATCTAGCATCATCTGTTGATGAAGCTTTGTCCAGAACAGTGCACAGATTCTTGGATGTTGCTGCAACTGCACTCACCCAAGCAAGTGGAGAATGTTCTATCACACTTGTGACTTTTTTAAAAACAATTCATTCATGGATGTGGGCATCACCACATTGTTCAACCTTTAATTGCTGTCCACAATAGCCCTGAAGTCAGAAGTCACACGGCACCAGGTTATATGGAATCTCACCAGCTTTCGGAGCGCAGCCTCTTCGTCAGATGAGGGGCAGGCCTCCGAAAGCTTGCGTGATTCCAAATAAACCTGTTGGACTATAACTTGGTGTCATGTGACTTCGGACTTTGTCCACCTCAGTCCAACACTGGCACCTCCACACAATAGCCCTGAAGAAAGCGGTGATGCTTGCCTCCTTGAACCACTACTGTTTTCAAGTTGTACATAAACCCAATGCCGTGAATGAGGGTGTTCCAGGATTTTATCGCACTCACTGTGAAGGAATGGTGACATAGCTCTGAGTCAGGATAGTGTGCGACTTGGAGGAAAACTTTCAGTAGGTAGTGTTTCTATGCATCACTGCCCTGGTCTTTCTAGGTAGTCGAGGTTAGGGGTTTGAAAGATACAATCGAAGGAGCTTGGTTGAATTTCTGCAGCTTTTTGGACAGACATTGGGAAGACAGATACAATGAGTTGTTCGCCAGAGAATTTACAGCCTCTGGGCCACCCTTGTAACCACTATTTATATAGCTGTCCAGTTCAATTTCTAGTCAATTGTAACCCAGATTTTGGTAGTGGTGATGGTAATGCCATTGAATATTAAAGGGAGGTGGTTAGATTCTGTCCAGTTCGGAGGAAGGGTCACCAGACCCGAAACGTTAACTCTATTTTATCCTTCACAGATGCTGCCAGACCTGCTGAGCTTTTCCAGCAACTTTGTTTTTGTTCCTGATTTACAGCATCCGCAGTTCTTTCAGTTTTTATTTAGATTCTTGCTTGTTGGTGGTCATCAACTTGTGTGTTACCTGCAACTTATCAGCTCAAGCATGAATGTTGCCCTTGTCTTGCTGCAAATGGAAATGAACTGGTTCAGTACCTAAGGAGATACAGATAGTGCCAAATCGCTGTAATCGTCAGTGAACATCCCACTTCTGACCTCATGATGGAAGACAGCCATTGAAGAAAAAAAATGAAGACAGTTTGCCTAGGACCGTGAAGAACTCCTTCAGTACTATCCTGGGCTGAGGTGATTTAATTTAGCTTCTAACAGCCACAGCCATCTTCCCTTATGCTGGGTAATGCATGCGGGATTGCATTCGTTTCTTCAAACTCCATAATGCCATCCCTTTGTTCATAAAATTTATAATGTTCTTTTATTTCAAGTGTGAAAAATAAAATCACAAACATGAAATACTCACTAGATTAAGGCAGAGAAAGTAGAAGATCTGTCTGGAATCATACTCTTCAAGGATTTGTTTCAAAGATTCTTTAATAAACCTGGGCATTGATTGGGAAGTATGTTGTAAGGCATCACCCATAAAGTTATACAGTGGGGTACCTTCAGGTGAGTAACCAACCAGAGTACCCTTTTGCCCTTTCTTAGAAGGTGAGGATAAGATGCTGGCAGCTGGAGAGATAGATAAACACAAGTGAGTTAAACTAAGCTTTTTTATATTCAACGTTTATAAAAGTCTGCATATTAGCCTCTTTCTTTTTTAATCTCTTTAACACTCAATGTTCGTATTCCTTTAATCAACACTGTATACTGATAAAGGTTTAAAACAAGAAAAATTTCAAAGCCCTTCAAGTACAACTTTAGTGATTAGTCACATTGAAAACAGATGGCACATAAAATAAATTTGTGATGGGGCTGTTGTTCGAGGGAGGAATATTGCTCAAGAATTCCACACATGACTATTTGATATACTTGATTTCAGGTGCTAATGCATATTGCACAAAGTACAACAGAAATCATTTCTTGAATTGACATACTGAAGTTTCCATAAGGAACTTTTCCCCTTAAGGTCTTCGTGTAGTTACAAAAGTGGTTGCACTCAAAGGAAAAATGAACAAATCATGTGCGTCAAATATAAAGCTAAAGATTTTGTGCAGATATTTCTCAAAAATATTGAAAATAGTAATTTGTCTATCCCTTTGTAATTTTAATAATAATGCAGAAATCACTTACGAATTGGACGTATTATCTGTTGGTTTAGAAATGGTCAAAGGGCATCTAATAACATTGTTCAGTATTGGATAAACAGTAAATGATTTTCCACTAGTTGCAATTCTTTAGATAATAAGGAAAAAAGCTAGGGTGATGATTGGAGGTCAAAGGGGTAGGTTCGAGGAAATAACTAGGAGTAGACAATTTAGCCCCTCGAGCCTGCTCTGCCATTTATTATGATTATGATAGAACCCATCTTGGCCTTACCCTCGTTTTCCTGTCCACTCCTCATAACCCTTCAAACAGTTACTATTAATTAAAAATATCTTGACATCCACCACACTCTGCAGCAGTGAATTCCACGGATTCATGACCCTTTGCGAGAAAAAATTTCACCTCATCTCTGTTTCAAATCATCTATCCCTTACCTAAAACTACAGCCTCGCATTCTAGACTTCCCCACAAGAGGAAACATCCTCTCCTCATTTCTAAAGAAGGGTCCCGACCTGAAATGTCAACTTTTCTGCTCCTCTGATGCTGCCTAGCCTGCTGTGTTCCTCCAGCTGCACTCTGTGCTGTCTCCTCTCTATCTTAAATGTTTTCACACATGAGCTCAGAACTTGATAACTGTGGCTGTTGAGGCAGCATTCAAAAGAGAATTGACTAAGTTCTGAGAAAGGAATAGCAAAAGAACATAACAAAAAGAAAGGAACTGAAATAAGAATGCATACCTAAAAGCTGCCAATGGCGCAAACACAATAAGCTTTGTTCTTTAGTGACTTATAACAAGAATACTCACCTAGAATGAAGAAAATGGCACTAACCACGACTCCACCTGACAATACATGTTCAGTGCTGTGCTGCAGGGTTTGTTTGTTGATTACACGTAGCTGATCAGTTATTGGATGTGTCCAGAAATTAGCAAGAAGTAAAGCTCCAAAAAACACCAGGATTGAACCATATTGTGCACACTTCGGAGCTTCCATTTTGGCAGAACATATAGATTCTACATAGAAGTCCAACATTAGCACACAGAAGATGATAGTCCCAAATGGCATAATAAGAGAAGACCAGGATTCTATTTTACTCTATAACACAAAAGACAGAAGTTCTAAGAAACTTAAGTTACTATAAGAGGGCAATGTAATAGTTGTAACTCATCATAAATTTCAATGGCATGATGCTCAGAAGACATATAATCACTACTAAAACAATTAGTTTAACTGATTATTGCCCTCATTATCAGAGCTGGGCAACTGTAAGAACAATACTGACATTATTTAAGCTCCTGGACTTTACAGCCAGTGAACAACCAACATAATCATACAATACTAAATTCTCAATACAATTAACAGGGATAAAGATATTACTAGGTGCAACTCTCAATTGGAGATTTCTAATGCGGCATCATTTTCTCGCTTGCAATTACTGTAAAGCAGAGTGAGATACAGGACATATACTGATCATGCAGTTTAACTGGCCAGACTTAAGTACGGGCACAAATCAACTGCTTACTCCTCAAAATACCCATTCCAAAAATTATCTACACTGTCTTTTGGACAGTCTATTCTACTCAATAACACAGTTACATGCTTCATTTAATGTGGAAAAAAATGTTTTAAGGCAGTAGGAACTAAGTCACTTGTTGAAATGATTTTAAGCATGGAAATAGGTAGAAAGGCAGTGAGATTTATGAAAGGAATTCCAGAAAGATCAGCAAAGCCACCTATGTGTGGAAGTGCAGGAGATGGAGGAGATACTAAATGAGTATTTTGCATCAGTGTTTACTGTGGAGCAGGATACGGAAGATAGACAACACGGGGAAATAAACAGCAACATCTTGAAAAATGTCCATTATTACAGAGGTGGTGCTGGACGTCTCAAAACACATTAGGGTGGATAAATCCCTGGGACCTGATCGGGTGTACCCTAGAACTCCGTGGGAAGCTAGGGAAGTGATTGCTGGGCACCTCGCTGAGATATTTGTATCATCGATAGCCACAAGCGAGGTGCCAGAAGACTGGAGGTTGGCTAACTTGGTGCCACTATTTAAGGTGGTAAGGAAAAGCCAGGGAACTACAGACCGGTGAGCCTGACATCAGTGGTAGGCAAGTTGTTGGACGGTATCCTAAGGGACAGGATTTACATGTATTTGGAAAGGTAAGGACGGATTACGGATAGTCAACATGGCTTTATGCATGGGAAATTATGTCTCACTAACTTGATTGAGGTTTTTGAAGAAATAACAAAGAGGATTGATGACAGCAGAGTAGTGGACGTGATCTAAATGGACTTTGACAAGGTGTTCGACAAGTTCTACATGTTCCACATGGTAGGCTGGTTAACAAGGTTAGATCACATGGAATAGAGGGAGAACTAGCTATTTGGATAAAGAACTGGCTCGAAGATAGAAGACAGAGGGTGGCAGTGGAGGGTTGCTTTTCAGACTGGAGGCCTGTGTCCAGCAGTGTGCCACAAGGATCAGTGCTGGGTCCACTGCTTTTTGTCATTTATATCAATGATTTGGATATGAACATAGGAGGTATGGTTAGTAAGCCTGCAGATGACACCAAAATTGGAGGTGTAATGGACAGCGAAGGAGGTTACCTCAGAGTACAATGAAATGTTGATCAGATGGGCCAAGAAGCGGCGGATGGAATTTAATTTAGATAAATGTGAGGTGCTGCATTTTGGAAAGGCAAATCAGGCAGGATTTATACGCTTAACGGTAAGGTCCTGGGGAGTGTTGCCAAACAAAGAGACCTTGGAGTGCAGGTTCATAGTTCCTTGGAAGTGGAGTCCCAGGTGGACAGGATAGTGAAGGTGGCATTTGGTATGCTACCTTTACTGGTCAGTGTATTGACTACAGGAGTTGGGAGGTCATGTTGTGGCTGTACAGGATACTGGTTAGGTCACTTTTGGAATACTGCATGCAATTCTGGTCCCTCACTATAGGAAGCATATTGTGAAACTTGAAAAGGTGCAGAAAAGATTTATAAGGATGTTGCCAGGATTGGAAGTTCTGAGCTACTGGGAGAGGCTGAATAGGCTGGGGCTATTTTCCCTGGAGCATTGGAGGCTGAGGAGTGACCTTATAGAGGTTTATAAAATCATGAGGGGCATGGATAGGATGAATAGACAAGATCTTTTCCCTGGGGTAAGGGAGTCCAAAACTAGAGGGCATAGGTTTAAGGTGAGAGGAGAAAGATTTAAAAGGGACCTAAGCAGAAACTTTTCACACAGAGGGTGGTGCATGCATGGAATGAGCTGCCAGAGGAAGTGGTGGAGGCTGCTACAATTACAACATTTAAAAGGCATCTGGATGGGTATATGAATAGGAAGGGTTTAGGGGGAATATGAGCCAAATGCTGGCAAACGGGACTAGATTTATTTAGGATATCTGATCAGCATGGACAAGGTGGACCAAAGGGTCTGTTTCCATGCTGTACACTATGATTCTAAGACAGAGCCAAGACAGTCAAGGACTCTTCCCCAAACAAATGGGCAGAGGGGTCGTTCAAAGGCAGCTAGAGTCAGACAGCTCATTTGATCATTACCTTTGATTGCCAAGAGAAGCAACATACAAAGTAGAATGAGAATTCTAAATTTGATTTATTGGGGCCTGAGATGAGAGTTTAAATCAATAAGGATGGTCATGAATAAGTAATGGTGGTGGTGGTTTATGGTGTAATAAACAGAGATTTGGATGTTGTACTTTAATGAAGAAATAGGTTGGAAGGCTGAGAAGAACAGTCTACACTTTGCTGAAGGTGCATGTAGCAACTTTGGCAAAAGTGGGAAGGCAGGAATTAATGAAGATAATGTCAAGAAGGATGAAATAAGTGATTGTGGTAATTTTATAGAATGAGTTTAAAGCTTAGTCTGAAGTTGTGCAGGTTACCAACTGGACAGCTTGCCCAGCCTGTTTAAAACCAAGGGAAGGGATGGAGTCAGTGACAATGGAGGAGATGTTTTGATGCAGAAGAAAAATGATGCACCATTCATTTTATTTGTTTTACTTTAAACCAAGATGGACAATTTGTTAATTTTGAGCAAACCCGTTTACCCAGCATTTTGATAATTGCAATCAGAGTGGTAAATATACTATGTCTATTACCTCTGTTGTTACAGTCAATATGACTACCCATGGAAACAATAACACTGCTGAAGTTAGGGTAGATAAGGTGTGCAGGCGTTTGGCTCCACCGACATCCACAGACAGCTTTCTAGAAGCTGTATGAAAACCAACTTTGAAACACAACGACATCACCAGTAATAAAACTCCACCCTAAAAGAGACCAATTAAAATTGTGAGATGGTGAACTTAAAACAACATCACTATTTAAAAAATGCATGCGGCAAATTGAAATTCCACAAACTGAATATGAACTGGTTTTTATGCTTCCACATCAGAAAGATATTTCCTCAGCCCCTTTCTTTAAAAATTGTTTTTTTGCTGTCTGTTTAGGGTAGCATTTTGTGCTTCAGTCTCTGGCTGAGACAGTGAAGTAGTAAGGTGGTCAGTCCTGATATCCACCAATTTGATCTCCACGTTGGGTCCAGTAAACTGCTATGGGTGGACAGCCATTCTGGAGTTCATTTCATGCTTCCCTTGAATGGAATAGCCTAGATAGACAGTTCTTTACACGGGAAATCAAAGGCATGAATATGATTACAAAAATATGATTACATAAATTGATTACAAAACTATTGGGCCCCCAATGTTGCCAGCATAATTAGAAGGCTGCACTTTTCATGCCCCACTTTTAGACATGCATGCAGCTGAGACAAGGATGAGATCTCCAGGGCATCTCAGGTGTAAACACAATAATGTTGGAAGGGGAAGGAATGTAGAATATAGAACAGTACAGGCCCTTCAGCCCACGATGTTGTGCCGAACTTTTACCCTTATCCTAAGGTCTATCTAACTTCTACCCCTATCTTATACTATCATCCATATGCCTATCTAATTGCCGCTTAAATGCCCCTAATGAGGCTGACTCCATTACCCTCTCCGGCAATGCATTCCACGGCCCGACCACACTCTGAGTAAAGAATCTACCTCTGACATCTCCCCTATATCTACCTCCACTCACTTTAAAACTATGTCCCCTCATAATAGCTACCTCCACCCTAGGAAAAAGACTCTGGCTGTCTACTCTATCTATACCTCTGATCATTTTGTACACCTCAATGAAGTCATCTCTCACCCCTCGTCGTTCTGAAGAGAAAAGCCCTAGCTCTCTCAACCTTTCCTCGTAAGACGTTCCCTGCATTGCAGGCAACATCCTGGTAAATCTCCTCTGCACCTTTTCCAACGCTTCCACATCTTTCCTGTAATGAGGCAACCAGAACTGGACACAATACTCCAGATGTGGCCGAACCAGGCTTTTGTATAGCTGCAGCATAACTTCATGGCTCTTGAACTCAATCCTTCTAATAGTGAAAGCTAACACACCATATGCCTTCTTAACAACTCTATCCACCTGGGTGGCAGCTTTCAGGGAACTGGGGACACGAACCCCGAGACCCCTCTGCTCCTCCACACTGCCAAGAATCTTTCCGTGAACCCTGTATTCTGCTTTCAAGTTTGTCCTTCCAAAATGAATCACCTCACACTTTTGTACCATTCATATAACAGAGGGAAATCCCTTTTGTTGGGTTTTAGGACTGGGTAGCCAGTCTTCAATTGCTGCGCCCCCTAAATGGAAGAACCTTCTCCTCCAATGCCTCCTGGATTGTTGTAAGGAAGCCAACTCCATCAAGCTGGCAGCCTTTGCACAAGGCAGGAGGTCATTTAACTGCCGAATTGAAAATCACTTCTAATTTATGCCTGAATTATAGAAATTGATACGCTCTCTCTATCACTCAAGATTGGCAGGAAGAGCATCCAACAGAAATTGCTCGCTCGTTGGGGATCCCCACTGCTCACCCAATTGGTTTTAAGCTTTCATAGTAGGGTCTTTTAAACAGTTTCTAAGGCCTGCGTTGCTGCTCAAAATCAGTTTGGTCAGCAAAACCATCTTGCCGTGCAGGCTAAACAATGACTCACATGGTTGAAGACTGAATGCAGACTACACTTGACAAAGCAACTGCGTGGTGCTGTGCACACGCCAACTAAAATATAATAGAAATGGTAAACAATGCATTATGCATTCTTTAAACACAAAGTTTTAGCAAACAGTCTTGGCAAAAATGTATATTTTTGGAATGCCGAGTGTGACTTCATTTGACAATTGTTAATACAGATTATAATACATAAATGCTAATTGCTTAAAGCTGTTTAGAATATTAGGATGACATCCTATCAATATTGCTAGCAAATGTCACCCTTGCTATTACAAAGGAATTACCTTGTGGTCTGCTACTCCAAGAAGAGAGATGACTGTGTACAGTGCATGTGTTAATGCACTATCATGATGGCCCTCAGCTACAAGGTAGAATTTAGTTAAAGAAACAAGCATTATATATATATTAATTACTGGTTAAATAAATCAGTCAGATTTCATTATTCAACAGCAGGATGTTGCCCAATTAATAAAGAGAAATCCACATGTACATCTTACACAAATACAATGCACCAGCTCTTATCAGAAAGGATACGGTGTTCAGCCATTTTAGCCATCAGATCATCATTGTCAAACAATAATAAACAGACGACAGCGATAATGAAGAAAGCTGCTCCTCTTGTCTACGGATGGGGAAAAATATACATATTTTGATTAATTAAATGTAAAATCCCAAGTTTAACTGGACTACATACAATCTGTTAAACCAAGAGCTTTTGAGTTTTTTTTTTGGCTGGAAGCCTCCACCTAATCTTTTACACATTCCAAGGGATTCCTTGCCCTAAAGACTTGTAAAGTCTTTAAAAAGACTAGAAAAAGAAAATATTAAAATGGAGAAAATAGTCATTTTTATATTTGCTAGTAAACTGATAATACTGACAAATGCGGGAAATTCATCAAGTAGAGCAAACTCAGGCCCTTTCAAAAGCTTGAAGGCCAGGAACCCTGAAATATTGGGGTGGTAGATGTTTGAAACTCTCTTCCACAGATGGCAGTAGATGTTAAATCAGTTGTTAATTTTAAATCTGAGATCAGTAGGCTTTTGTTAAGCAAAACTATTAAGGGATACGGGCCAAAGGCAGGTATACGGAGTCAGGCCATAGATTAGCCATGATCTCATTAAATGGAGCAGGCTCAAGGTACTGAATGGCCTACTCCCGGTCTCTACACTCCTAAGATCGCGCTCACGGAACTCAGGTTAGTTTGTGCTGTCATCGGTTGTGGAATAGGATAGCTCCTGGAAGTACAGAACCTGAAATTTTTCAAGAGGAAGACAGTTTTGAAGGACTTTATAACTCAGGTTGATATCCTATATATTAAGTGAATTACAATGACAATTCACAAAGACCGATTTACTGTGTCTTACAGTTAATGGTGATGGTCCAATGGTGTTATCACTGTACTATTAATCCAGAGATTTAGGTAATGTCCTGGGTTTGAATCCCACCATAGCATATTTCAATAGAAATCTGGAGTTAAGAGTCTGGATTCATGGGCATAATTACTGTTGATTATTGGGGGGAAACCCATCTGGTTCACTAATATGCTTTAGGGAAGGAAACTGGGCCTCCTTACCTGATCTGGCCTACACATGACTCCAGATCTACAGCAATGTGGCTGACACTTAAAACTGCCCGCTGGGCAATTCAGGATGTCAACAAATGCTGGTCTAACCAGCAATGTCATCATCCCATAAATGAATAAAGGAAGTTATATTTTATAATCAACAGCAACTTGCCCATTAATTCACACAGATTTTATTGTGATTTTTGGTATTAACATGGCTAGCGAAAATGTTTTGCTTGATTCTTTGTAAGGTAAAAAAACTCTTTGTTTTTAAACAATGGAATCTTGCAGCATCCTTTTTTTTGCAAATATACAAGATTTCAGATTTTAAAACAAAATTAACTGGTTTCAACAAAATATGCAATAAGAACGTAATGTATCATGCTGCATAAATAATACACAATATTTATAAATACAACTTGTTAAACCTGCAATTGATGATTCTCAGTTTACAATTGGTTTCGTTAAATATCCTCTTCATACCAAAATATCCAAATGGAGTGGGAAAAATGAAACACATATATAAGCATTACAAAAATACAGGATACCAAAGGCAATAATGTTTAGAAAATGCATTACTCAATCTTCGGTCACATTATAGAAGCCCTCTGATTATGTTACATGCAGTTATAATTAAACTTGTTCAAGTTGAATAAAACGAAGACTAATTAAAACACATTAAATTAGTCATTGTATAACAATCAATTTAGAATCTCCTACTATAGCATAATAAACTAGATACTAGTCTATCCATAAATTATCTAATTGTCAAGATGCAACTTCTAAACTTATCCAACACATTAGATGCTCACCTTAGCAATCAATGAAATTTCAAAGACATAACAGTTTGGCAATCTCTCAAAATTCCACTTTACTTATTTATTATTCAACATTTAACCTGGTTGCTTCAAAGACGTGAACGATGCCATTCCTCAAAGCATGTCAATTCATCAAAATCACAAAGAAACTTTATTTGAAACAAATTAATTCAAAGATGTTACATCAATGCATTGTGCAGATTCATTCTTACTAATGGCAGATATTGATTAATGTTGCATTTATGTTTCTCAGGTATAAAGTAGGGTTATGATCACATCGCCATGAGTTAAATTATGTAAATGTTTAAAGGCATTGATAAGCATGCAATTCAGAAACGGGTTTTATTAATGTTCATCATTAGAATTCTTCTAAAATGGTAGCTTAAATTAAGCAATATTTGTTTTGTGGCCGTTTTCAGACCTTTAGGCATTTGTTCCCAGGAGTAAATTTGTCAAATAATTTAAAAAATCTCCACTTTATTGTTTCAAATTTAAAGTAATAAATTCAACAGATTTGTAAAGTAAATATTCAACATACAGCTTCACAAACACATTTGTTTAATTAAACTAAACTCCTGATTCCAAAGATCTATTTATAGTATATACAATACTTCAGGAAAAGTTCTCTTCACATAAACAAACAAACAAACCAAAATAATTATCACAGTCTGTCCAAAAAAAAAAATCAGTTGTAAAAATGTTTTAAGTTACATCGGCTATTTATCTCATGAAACTAATCTAAACAGTTATGGAATTTATCCCCTAAACTTAGAAGGGCAACATTCCCCAAGAACAATATTCTTTATATTTTTACAATAAGAAAAACTGCACAGAATGCATTTGAGATGCACTGTACCTTTGCTGGGCCTCCATCGGAGCTGGTAAACAAAACACCAAGCAGAGAAATGACAACAATGTCACTGTGCTCAAATAGAAGTACTGTTCTGTAAAGACAAAATGTAATGGCACACATTTTTAGTATTTAAAGTCTTCAATTAAAATGATTAGAACTAACCATATCACAATAAATACGCCACAAAATGCAGTAGAACTGGCTCAAATTCATATATTATTCTAAAAACATAAAAATGGACTGAATTGGATGATCATTAAAAAGCACCAAATGAATGCCAGGACACTGCTCCACAGAAAGGAAACACAGGAAATACGAGGAGTAGGTAATTAATCCCACTGAGCCTGCTCTGCCATTCAATATGATCATGGCTGATCCTCCAACTCAATGCCTCAGTCTCGCTCTCTCCCCTTACCACTTGACACCTTAAGCTTCTAGAAATCTATTTTATATGTTGGGAAAAGAAAGTCAACATATAAGACAATATGAAAACAGAATTTGCCTATTTCCTTGCATCTTGCTGAACACAAGGCACTTGTAAAAGCCTGCAAGCAAGTAGGAACAAACATATAGCATAAGATAACCTAGAGCCGACCTGGGCAAATTTCAGTCTGTGGAAGCTTCTGATTCTGTCAATGTTATGCAAAAAAAAATGCATAAAAGTGCAAAACATGCTTAAAAAATGTAAAACAACTGATAAACAAAGGTCTCTTTCACTAATTATTTTTAAAATGCACTAACTACCTCATGATCTTACCATCTGTAATGTCTAAGCGAACTTCCCATTCTTGTGTGTACAGTCCTGCCATTTTGAATATTGTATCTAATGCTGCTGTGCTCAGGATCTCGGGATAAATGTCAGCCAAGACACAAACACTTTTACCACAAAGGGTTCAAGCAAGAATTCAAGTTTCAGATGCACTTTACTGAAAAGCATAGCCTTAATTTCCCCTGCTCCTTCTCATCTGTGTCACAATTCCAAATCAAGAATGTTCCTCGCAGACTTAAAGTTGAGAGGAGGAGCAGAACCCAAGCAGTTAGAATTAGGCCCCTTACTATATTTACCATGCAGAGATCTTCTGCAGAACGAGAGTTTGGCTACCACATTAAAGATATTAGCACACGTGAAGGAGCCTGGAAAATAGCAAACATAAGCGCACACTCACAATTACTTACTGCAGTTTTGATCTGCATTTTCATTTTTCAAGTAGGTACATTGGAATTTCAATGCTTCAGCTTAACGTTCACTTAAATTTTAACCCTTTTTGAAAAGTCAAATCAATGCTTATATATCAGAGATAGTAGGAACTGCAGATGCTGGAGAATCCGAGACAACAAGGTGCAGGGCTGGATGAACACAGCAGGCCAAGCAGCATCATAGGAGCAGAGAGGCTGACGTTTCGGGCCTAGACCCTTCATCAGAAAAGGGG
>NW_025969913.1:0-13377 GCF_021869965.1 Rhincodon typus | reverse complement strand
GCAGGAAAGTCAACATTTCGGGCCGAAACTCTTTGTCAGAACTTGGGGGGGGGGGGGGGGGGGGGGGGGGGGGGGGGGGGGGGGCGCCCAGAAATAAGGGGGGGCGGGGGTGGGGCTAGGGAAAGGGCAGGTGGGATGGTGATACGTGGATGCAGGTAAGGGGGTTTATAGTGATTGTCAATAGGAAGGGTGGAGTGAATAGGTGAGTAGGAAGATGGACAGGTTAGATCAGGTCAGGGAGATGAGGAGGAAGGGGGAGGGCTGGACATGGGAAGGCTGGGGGTGGAGGGATTTTGATGCTGGTGAAGTCAATATTGAGGCCTTTGGGCTGTAAGTTCCCAAGGCAAAATATCAGGTGTTGTTCCTCCAGTTTACATTTTTCCTCACTCTGACAGTGGAGGTGGCCAAGGATGGACAAGTCACTCGGGGAGTGGGAGGGAGAATTAAAATGGATGGCAACAGGAAGATTGGGTTGGTCAATGCGTGCAGAGTGCAGATGCTCCGCGAACTGGTCCCCAAGTCTGCGGTTGGTCTCCCCGAGAGAGAGGAGATCACATCAGGAGCAACGGATACAGTAGATCAGATTGGATGAAGTACAGGTGAATCTCTGCCAGATCTGGAAGGGTTGTTTGGGTCTTGGACAGAGGTGAGAGGGGAGGTGTAGGGGCAAGTGTTGCACTCTTGCGGTTGCAGGGAAAGGTACCGGATGTGGAAGAGGGGTTGGTGGGGATTGTAGATCTTACGAGGGAGTTACGGAGTGAACGGTTCCTGCGGAAAGTGGAGGGGGTGGGGAAGGAAACATCTCTTTGGTGATGAGGTCTGATGGTGGCGGAAATGTCGAAGGATGATGCATTGGATTTGGAGGTTGGTGGTGTGGTATGCAAGGACTGAGGGGATTCTGTCCTTATTGTTGTTGGGGGGGGGGGGCTTGAGGGCAGAGGTGCAGGAAATGGAGGAGATGTGGCTTTTCTTTTAGTCATTAACAGGATGTGGGCATCGCTGGCCATGCAGCATTTATTGCCCATCCTAATTGCCCAGAGGGCAGTTCAGAGTCAACCACATTGCTGTGGGTCTGGAGTCACATGTGGGCCAGACCAGGTAAGGATGACAGTTTCCTTCCCTAAAGGACATCAATGAACTAGATGGGTTTTTCCGACAATCGACAATGGATTCATGGTCATCATTATCGGTTGAGGGCATTTATAATTACAGAGGAGGGGAAATCCCGGTCCCTAAAGTGGGAGGATATCTGGGATGTCCTGGAGTACAATGCCTCATCCTGGGAGCAGATGCGGTGGAGGCAAAGGAATTGAGAATATCGAATACCATTTTTACAGGAAGATGGGTGAGAGGAGGTGTAGTCGAGCAAGTTGTGGGAGTCAGTGGGTTTGAAATGGATGTTGGCAGTGAAATTGATGTAGGAACCCACCAGGTCTGACAGCATCTGTGTCATCGGAGTTACAACAATTAAATACATATTTTGGTTCTATCTTTACAAATCAAGTCCCAAAAATATTGGAGCGTACAAGGTCTAGTGAGACGGAGGGGACTGAAGAAAATCAGTGTTAAAGGCTGACAAATCCCCAGGGCTCAATAATCCATATGCCAGGGTACTTAAGGAAGTGGCCCTAGAAATAGTGGGTGCATTTGTGGTTGGCTTTCAAGATTCTATAGACTCTGGAACATATCCTATGGATTGAAGAATAACTAATGTATCCCTACCCATTAATAATGGAGTCGGGAGAAAACAGGGAATTATTAACCAGTTAGCCTGACATCAATAAAAACCAAAAGAACTGCGGATGCTGTAAATCAGGAACAAAAACAAAGTTGGCCTTCATAGTGCGAGGATTCCAGTACAGGAACACGGATGTCATGATGTAATTGTACAAGGCCTTGGTGAGATCGCACCTGGAGTACCGTGTGCAGTTTTGGTCTCCTTATCTCAGGAAGGACGTTCTGGCAGTGGAGGGACAGCACAAATGTTTACCAAACTGATTCCAGGGATGGCGGGACTGATGTATGGGGAGAGGCCAGATCTGTCAGTGGTGGGGTGGGGGGGGGGGGCGGGGAAGGGGGAGGGCTTCACCAGGAGCCAAACTGCAGTGTGCGGTGCATTTGCTCCTTTGTAATGAACACATCACACCTTGGCCAGCCTAGAGGTGGAAGGCTGGAATGATTCCAAGGGACTGGATACTCTGGAGAATCTAAACATTACCCCTTGACAGTCAATGGTGTTACCATCACTGCCATTCCCCACTGTCAATAATCTGGGGGTTCCATCGACCAAAAACTGGACTCTTAATGTAAACACAGTGGCTACAAAGTGCAGGTCAGAGGCTAAAAATCCTGCAGCGAGTAACTTATCTCCTGACTCCCCAAAGCTTGTCCATCATCTACAAAGGCACAAGTCAGGGGTATGATGGAATACTCCCCAGTTAATGCTCAAGAAGCTTCCCACCATCCAGGACAAAACAGCCTGCTTGATTGGCACCATATCCAGAAGCATCCGCTCCCTCCACCACCGACGCTCAGTAGCAACAGTGTGTACTATCTACAAAATCACAGAATCCATATAGTGCAGATAGAGGCCATTCAGCCCAATAAGTCTGCATAGACCCCCCTGAACAGCATCCCAACCAAGGCCACTCTGCCACCCTATCCCTGTAACCCCACATTTACCGCGGTTAATCCGTCTAACCTGCACATCTTTGGACTGTGGGAGGAAACCGGAGCACCTGAAGGAAACCCATGCAGGCACAGGGAGAAAATGCAAACTCCACACAGACAGTCAACCAAGACTGGAATCAAACCCAGGTCCCTGGCGCTGTAAGGCAGCAGAGCTAATCACTGTGCCACTGAGATGCACTGCAGAAATTCACCAAAGATCCTTAGACAGCATCTTCCAAACCATGACACTACTATCAATGGGAACACCACCAGCTGCAAGGTCCCCTCCAAGGCACTCACCACCCTGACTTGGAAATACATCCCTCAGTGTTACTGGGCCAAAATGATGGAATTCTCTCCCTAAGGGCAATGTGGGTCTACCCACAGCATATGGACTGCAGCGGTTCAAGAAGGCAGCTCACCTTCTCAAGGGAAACTAAGGATCAAAGGTTATGGGATAGAAAACTGGAACCTGGGACTGAGTTGGAGATCAGCCATGATAAGATTGAGTGGTGGATCAGGCTGAAAGTGCTTCAGCACTTTTTTCCAGCTTTCCTATTCTCTAATTAGTGATGGATAATAAATGCTGACCCAGCCATCAATGCCCATGTCCCATGAACGAATAAAAACATTTGCCTCACAAATGGGAGGTTTTATTGGCCCTATCAGCTTGCAAGAAGCCTGGGAATGTCCTGGACCAATGTTCCCTTCATGCCATGGACAAGGAGATGCTGGTCAGAAATCTAACCCCATTAGAAAACATGGCCTTCAGACCATAGGACTGGATCAGTCATAATTCATGGCCCCTTCTCCCACCTAGAATTACACTCAGGATACATCCAGGGCAAGAACGCAGTTTCAGGCCCTACAGCTTGTTATTCAGTAAAGGAGAAAGGATACACTGAATGTACAGTTCAGCCAATTTTATTGTGTAAATTAAGAAGTAAAAAAGGGCAAAATATTTTGCAAATCCATTGGACTGCTAAGTGCATACACATTTCTATACTTTATTGTTCAAAGTCTACACATCAACATGTAACACTGCAATTTTCCCTTTTAAGTCCAGTGCATAAGGTTTACATCGACATAAAATTATCATTCTTCTGCAGAAAACCTTTAATGTTAGACACAAAGTCCAGTGGTAAAGGGAGACTCCAAATCAGAACAACAAAACTCTGTTTAAGGACACTACCTATCACTATAAAGCTAACCGTCTATTACAGATGGGGGCCTGTAGCCCGTTGAACTGTCTGAAGGGTCCAGTTTCATGCTCGGTGTGTGGGATCTGTCCTTGATACCAATATGAAAGATGCCAACTACCAGGACACAATGTTGCAACTAATTTGGTTTGACGGTTTGTAATCACACAAAACTCCGCCAATGCAACGTCCCTCTGATTCAAAATCCATGTCAGTGTTACAGAGCCGAGTGTGTGTGTGTATATGTGGATGTGTGTGTATACCTGCGTGCATGTGTATGTGTATGTCTATGTGACTGTGTGTGGATTTGTCTATGTCTGTGTGTATGTCTTTGTATTTAAGTCTATGTATGTGGGCGTGTGAGCGTATGTGTGTGTGTGGGGAGGGTGGGGAGAGGTGGCGAGGGTTTCACAGCTAGAGTATAGCTATTAAATGTCCTGTCACCTTAATGTATTAACCTTTCGAGTTGCATATCTAATAATCTCTCCCCTGTCATGACCCGTCAGCTAATAAAGTGCGTTATTACATACAAAAAAAGCAAAAAGATTTTTTTTTAAGAAAGAAAGGAATCCAAGGCCAGTTTAGATCTGAAACCACCATGTTTGAGGGCTTTAACATAATGATCACTGGCTGACAGATTCCCTTAGGACAGAGACCTGCTCAATACAATCGGGAAACATCCTGCTGCTTTCAAACATAGGGCACTTCTAGCATTTTGCTCTCAAGATGTGAGCTATCCTTCGGCCGAGATCAGGTTTCCAAGCCTGGACAAAGCTCTTCAGGTTGACTATCAGATGGCCGCTCTGAATGTCCTCATGCCCTGCAACTAGATACTCTGTACCTGTGAACAGTGAAAGACTCAGGTTAATGCAGTGCTCAGCACCAGGAGGAGGATTAATGCTGGAAATGAAGAAATAGCACCAATAGTCATTTGGGAGTACAAAACTGGAGTACTGCTTTCACTGGCTGCAGTACACTTTGACATCCTAACGCCATGACAGGTGCTACATAAATGCAAGTCTTTCTTTTTGAAATGGCATGTTATGAGGGTTCCTGCTAATCCTTACCACAGAGCATCTCCTTTACAGCTGACTGTGTGCCAGTTAGAGCCTGACCACTTGTGGAAATAACTATCAGAAAGTATGGTCCAGGATTCATAGAGTCCTACAGCATAGAGACAGGCCCTTTGGCCCAAACTGGTCCATGCCAACCAAAATGTCCATCCACGCTAACCCCGTTTCCCTGCACTTGGCCCATATTCTTCTAAACCTTTCTCATCCATGTATTCATCCGAATACCTTTTAAATGTTGTTAAGGTACCCAAATCAACCAATTCCGCTGGCAGCTCATTCCATATGCGTACCAACCTCTGTGTAAAAAGTTGCCCCTCAGGTTCCCATTATTCTTTCCCCTCTTACCTTAAACTGATGCCCTCTAGTCCTCGATTCCCAAACCCTGGGAAAAAGACTGAGTGCATTCACCCTATCCATGCCTCTCATGATCTTATACACTTCTATAAGGTCCCCCCTCAGTCTCCTACGTTCTAAAAAAACGAGTCCTAGCTTGTCTAACCTCTCCCTATAACTCAGTCCCTTGAGTCCTAGCAACATCCTTGTAAATTTCTTCTGCACTCTTTCTAGTTTAATAACATCCTTCCTGTAGCAAGGTGACCAAAACTGAAAACAATACTCCAAGTGCGGCCTCACTAACATCCTGTACAACTGCAACATAACTTCCCAACTCTTGTACTCAATGCCTGACTGATCAAGACCAGTGTACCAAAAGCCTTCTTCACTGCCCTGTCTACCTATGACTCCACTTTCAGAGAACCGTGCACCTGAACTCTAAGGTCCCTCTCTTCCACTACAGCCCTACCATTCACCATGAATTTCCTACCTGGATTTGATTTTCCAAAATGCAACACCTCACACTTATCTATATTAAACTCCATTTGCCATTTCTTGGCCCACTTCCTCAGCTGATCAAGATCCTGCTGCAATTTCTGATAACCTTCCTCACTGTCCACGATACTGTCTACTTTTGTGTCATCCACAAACTTATTAATCATGCCTTGTACATTCTCATCCAAATCATTGATACAGATAACAAAAAGCAATGGGCCCAGCACTAACACCTGAGGTACACCACCACTCACAGGCCTCCAAGTCTGACAAGCATCCTTCCACTATTTCTCCCTGCTTCCTACCATCAAGTCAATTATGTATCCAATTTGCCAGCTCTCCCTGGATTCCATGTGATCTAACCTTCCAGAGCAGCTTACCATGTGGAACCCTTTCAAATGTAGAAAATGTGTAGAATTAGTGCAAAGGAAGTGGTGAAATCGGCAAATGCAGGTCAATTTCGGAGAATCTCTCTGTAAAGAAAAGGAGGAATAATTTCTTCACCATTTTCAATAATAGATTCCATTCAAATATGTTGAAGGAACAGCCATATTTGTTTGGAGGTACAGAACACAAGGTTTGGTGAAAAAGACATTTTGTCAAAGTTTTCATTTTGCCCTCATCTGGAAATATTATAGGAGAGGATAGTGTCGATTGGTTCACAAGCGGACTTTGATTGGAACAGGCACTGCCATGGGGAATACACCAGTTAATGATGGCTGACAGTTAACTGGCGAGCTTTGTGTAAATTTCAAGTAAGGCAGTTACCTCTGATTGGTTAAGGCATTGCTGAGAAATGAGGTGAGAGAATAGCTGTTGCCTGTTTTGTTGAGTTGGAACAGATGAAATGTGTGTACACATACTTTTTGCAAAGAACAGGGCCCTGAATATTAATACAGACAGCTTTCAGCATGTGTAAGTGCACCACTTTGCAAGCCTGAATGACAATCTGAAATTGGGTATGTACAAGTATGCAAGACTAAGACAATTGGAATGTTGGCTTTTATTACAAGGGAAGGATAGAATACAATAGTGAGGAAATCTTGGGATAACTATAGAGGGCATTGGTGAGACCACACCAATATTGTACGCAGTTTGGTTTCCTTGCATGAGGAGAGATATACTTGTGTTGAGAGGGGTTAATGCAATGAGCTAGTCCATGGATCAAATTAACACCACCAGCACAGGGTTTAATATTTGTCCCAGCACAGGTAGATACAAGACTTGCCTCCACACCCTATCTGTAGTAAACCACGGTCCAGCAAATAATCACCAGGCACATGGCTTCAGTCAGAGAGCTCAGGGAGAATAACAGATGATCTTTATATTGGAGGCAGTTCAGAGGCTGACTTCTGAGATTGAGTTTGCTTTATGAGGTAATGTTGAGCAGGTTGAACCTATACTCAGTGAAGTTTAGAAGAATGAGAGGTTATCCTATTAGCAGACATGAGACTTGAGGGAGGAGGGGAATAACAGGGTGGATGTCGAGAGGATGTGACCCCTCATGTGGGTATCTGGAACTCTGGGGCACAGTTTAATAATGAAGGATTTCCCATTTGCAACAGAGAAGAGATGAAATAGCTTCTCTCAGGTCATTAGCGTTTGAAATTCTCTCCTCAGACAGCAGTAGAAACTGGGTCATTGAAAATAGTCAGGGCTGAGTTCGATCAACATGTTCCAAGTGTCAGACAGAAATGTGGAGTTGAGGTGCCAACCATATCAGCACAGATCTTCTTGGAGGCCGAATGGCCTTCTCCAACTCCTATCTCTTATTCTTATGTCTTCTAGCACAGTGCAAGAGAAGTCCTTAAGATTGAGGGTAGAGCCAAGAGGGGCTGTTTAGCACAGTTCAGTTAGACCGTGTCTGACCTGATTTTAGTGCAATTCCTCAAAGGGTAGATGATTGGTCAAGGCCCCTCCGTCTTGGGGGTGTAACCAACTGGCTTCCTGACCCAGGAGACCCTAGATTCTCTCAAATGGCAGCTTCAGCCCCACTTGGATGAACTGGTTGTGCCTCTAAGCCAGAGGCTGTTCATTCATTTCCGAGGAATCTGTTTCAGCCTACTGGGCCTCAGAGATCCTAGGAAGGGGGAGGCGGAAAGCTGAGAGGGGATGATTGTGATTCGCTCCAGCTCCTCATTGCATGGTTAACCTTTATCCATTCAACATTTCAGTAGTGACCATGTCATGAAGCAGGCTCAGGTTGGCATACTGGATCCAATTTAGGTACGACGCCTCTCATTAACATCTCCAAGGAGCCTTGTGCCTTCAGTAACCACTAGGAAACAACTGTCCGATTCAAAAGAGTGTTAAACATTCTTCAATCCTTGGGAGTTGGGACTTTCTCCTCTTGCCCCGGCCTCGGATTTTTATAGTGTAGTTACACTCAATTAAAATTTGGGAAGTTGTCAGATTTTGTTCCTGGCACCACACTAACCCCAAAATTCTCCTGCCATCTGTCCATCTCAGTCTGCAACACAGGTTCCAATTCATGATGCAGATAACTCAAGGCAAACAGCAACTAATGAATCATCAGATGTAAAACTCATCATCTGCTCAGAGCCCCATGAAAACAGGGCAACCATTAAATACAAGAAGGTTTGAAATCACTTTTCCCTCGTCTAAACAGAATCTCTTTATTCTTTTTTTGATCAGTGCTTGCCATTATTAATCTACATTCACATCTATAAGGGCTATTCTGCCGATATAACCTTGTCACATTGTAATTAAACTCTCATGCAGAGCCGCCCCTGGTGGGAGAATGTAATAACAACATGACATGTTTACATAGGCCGATCCCATTGGAAATGTGGATTTGGGAATCTGAAGCTAAGTTCAGGATGTATGACCAAAAATTGAACTGCATCTGCTCACCTCATGTATATTTAAGACTGAGATAGATAGATTGTTGATCAGTAGAGGAATTAAGGGTTACGGGGAACAGGTAGGAAAGTAGATGTGAGGAATGTCAAATCAGCCATGATCATATTGAATGGTGGAGCAGGCTTGAGGGGCCGAAAGGCCTGCTCCTGTTCTTATTTCTTTTGGTTTTATGGTCTCACCCTGGTCCTCACCTTCTCACCCACTTCAACTGGAGACATAAGGGCAGCAGGAGGCCAGTCAGCCTCATGAGCTTAATCTAACTTTCATTAGATCACAACCACCTCCATTCACCCTCTTCTGTGTCATCCCCGATACCCTGACCTCAAAAAAAAATCACATCAGCCTCAGCCTTCTGAGCTCAAAATTGGTCCCAGGATCTTATGAGGCCAGAGAGTTCTAGATTCACACTCGCTGTAAAGTGGAAAAGGTGCTTCCTGATTTCAGGCCTGAATGTGTCTTGCTGAATGATGGGCACAGACCACTGCTGGCTGCTGGTAGCTAATGGTCATTCACATTGTTTTGGGTCTGCAGCCACATATAGGCCAGACCAGGGAAAGCTACAGGCTCTGAGTCATACAGCACGGAAACAGAAACTTCGGTTCAACTTGTCCATGCTGACCAGGCATCCTAAACTGAACTGGTCCCATTTGCCTGCGTTTGGTCCATATCCCTCTAAACCTTTCCTATTTATGTACCCATCCAAACGTCTTTTAAAAGGTTGTCACTGTATCTGCATCTACCACTTCCTCTGGCAGTTCATTCTGCATACAAACCACCGTCTGTGAGAAAAAGTTGTTCCTCAGGACCCTTTAAGTCTTTCGATCTCGTCTTAAAAATTATGCCTTCAAGTTTTAAATTCCTCTATGAATTTCCTTCCTTAAAGAGGCAATAATGAACCAGATGGATTTTTACAACAATCAACAGTGATTACACAGTCACCATTAGGCAAACTCCTTGGGATGTCACAGTGGCTCAGTGGTTAGCACTGCTGCCTCACAGCGCCAGGGACCCAGGTTCGATTCCACCCTCGGGCGACTGTCTGTGTGAAGTTTGCACGTTCTCCCTGGGTTTCCTCTGGGTGCTCCAATTTCCGTCCACATATGTAGTTTGGTTGAATTGGCTATGCTAAATTGCCTAAACGTTCAGGAATGGGTGGATTAGGCATGGGAAAGCTAGATTACAGGGATAGGGTGGGGGGCATGGGTCTGGACAGCATGCTCTGCAAAGGTTCGGTGTGGACTTGATGGGCTAAATGGCCTACTTACAAAGTGTAGGGATTCTTAATCTAGATTTTCATGGAATTGGAATTTCTCATCTGCTATGGTGGGGTTTGAACCTATGACCACTGCATGGCCCATTCCCCTGGTGGTGATTTGTGTGCGTGGATACCTGATTCCTTTGGTTCCATCACAGCTCCTCATCTCTCATCATTGAGAAAATAACACTAATGGCTGCTGGTGTTGTGTGAAGAGATTCCTTTATTCTGACTAGTCATTGATTCCGTAAGAAACCTGCTGAGCACAATTCAGTGATGCTTTTGCAGCCTTTCCTCCCAGTGTAAACAGATTCAGGGTAAACAGATTCATTTGTATGTTGGATAATGAATATTCATCATGATGGTGACAGCTTTATGTTGCGTGCTCTGATGTTAACATGTTTCTTACCAGGATTCAGAACTGGGCATGTGCAGCCTCGGTTTGTCCATGATTCTAGATACAGAACTTGTTTGCCCCGGTGAACCTTCAACTTTGTCAGTTTCAACACTTTCTTGACCTTCACAATGACCTCTGCGTGTGACCCTTTGTCATGAGCTGAGAGAACTTTTACTTTCAGGACTGTGGCAATGACAGGAAATGGATAGACAATCATTAAAACCAAATTCTAAATAACGGCATAACGCTGCAGATGCTGGAAATCTCAGCAGGTCCGGCAGCTTCTGAAGACAGAAACAGAATTAATGTTTCAAGTCTGGTATGAGTTCTGAAGGCAAGTCATAGCAAATTGAAACATTAACTCTGCGTTCTGAAGAAGGATCAATGGATTCTAAATGCTAACACTGCTTTCTCTCCAGAGATGCTGCTGGACCTGTTGAGTTTCTCCAGCATTTCTCCATGTTTGTTGCATTAAACCAAATTAGACTCACAAGACAGGACAAAACCCAGGAAGTATCAGAATAACAATTTCTGCACAGTCAATGCATTATTCAGAATATTAATGCACAGCAATAACTTCAGGGCTGTCACTTCAGCACAAGGTTTGAAGAATGATTTATGAAGCTATTCAATTAGATTATTCATCCTAATTACTTCTGGTAATTCTGATATAATTCCTATAATTTAGCAGTAAGGAAGGAGAATTATTTTATTGATGAGCTTGTCTTGTATTTATATGGTGTGTAGCACAACCACAGGGACATCACAAAGTGCATTGCAGCCAATAAGATCCTTTTGGAGGGTCATCATTGTTCTAATGTAGGCAAAAGGGGCAGCCAATCCATACACTGCAAGATCCCACAACCTACCCAAACAGATCTCGAAGATAACCATTGGTCCTGGGGTGAATTCCCTGCTCTTTGAACAGGGCTGTGGGACTCTGTACATCTAATGGACAGTGCAGACAGTGCCTCAGCTGAACATTGCATGTTAAAAACATGGCACCCCTGCAGTGCTGCACTGCAAATATCTGCCTGGATTTTGTGCTCCTACCTTTGGGGTGATCTGCCTCAGAGCTGGCAGCAATGCAACTGAGTCACTGCCTGAATGTGATTTCTGTTCATTCACCCACGGAATATGGTATCACTGGCTAGGCCAGCATTTACTGCCTGTCCCTAGTTGCCCCTTGAGAAGGTGGGGGTGAGCTGCCTTCTTGAACCACTGCAGTCCATGTGCTGTGGGTTGACCCACAATGCCCTTAGGGAGGAATTCCAGAATTTTGACCCAGTGACAGTGAAGGAACGGTGATGTATTTCCAAGGCAGGATGGTGAGTGGCTTGGATGGGGACTTGCAGGTGGTGGTGTTCCCATGTCTGCTGATTGTGCTTTATAGACGGGATAGAGACAACATTGGAGAGATCACTCTGCAAATGGTGACGTTTTACGAGAGACGAGGTGGAGCCCGACCCATGCACAGTGAGTGAGTGTGTGTGTGTGAGAGAGAGACTCCATGTGTATCTGTGGCTGTGTGAGCATGTGTCTGTGTCTGTGCGTGTATATGGGGTGGGGTTGAGGGGGTGGTGTGGTTTGGTGGCGGTGGCCTGAAGTGGAGTTGAGGTGACATGTCACACCCGAACAGCAGGAGTAGGATCTTTGGCACTATCATGGTGGCCTGGCAGAGCTTCAGTGGCACCAGCTAATGATCCAGGGCCCCTCGAGGTACCCACTCCTGCCCCAGCAATTGTCATTGGTTTAGAAAGCAAACCAGGCTGCTGTCTTAGGAAAGTACTCAGCAAGTCCAGGTTCAATCCTTATCTGCTCTCAAAGTAGAGGTCTCTTATGAATTTTCAGCTGGCACAATTTATGGAAACATAGATTCCCTACAATGTTGGAATAGGCCATTTGGCTCCTTGAGTCAGTTCACTAATGCCCTTTAGGGAAGGAAGCTGCCATCCTTACCCGGTCTAGCCTACATGTGACTCCAGACACAGCAATGCAATTGACACGTAACTGTCCTCTGGGCAGTTAGGGATGGGCAATAAATGCTACCTAACCAGTGACGTCCTCATCCCTTTGAATTAATAAAAAAAGTCTGCACTGAGCCTCTGAAGAGCATCCCACCCTGACCCAGTCCTATCCCTGTAATCCTGCATTTTACCATGGCAAACCCACCTGGCCTGCACATCTCTGAAGACTATGGGCAATTTAGCATGGCCAGTCCACCTAACCTGCACATCTTTGGACTGGGAGAAAACCAGAGCACCCAGAGGAAACCCACGCAGACACAGGGAGAATGTGCAAAGTCCACATAGCCCAAGGCTGGAGTCAAACCTGGGTCCCTGGCGCTGCGAGGGAGCAGTGCTAACCACTGAGCCACTGTGCTGCCCCGCAGAATACAGTGTTGGCTGGAGGGTGTACACACACACACATACACACACACACACGTGCACCCCTCTGGGTGCTTTGGTTTCCTCCCACAGCCCAAAGATGTGCATGTTAGGTGGCTTGGCCATGCTAAATTGCCCATTGTGTCCAGGGATGCCTAGGCTAGGTGGATTAGCCATGGGAAATACAAGGTTACAGGGATGGGTAAGGGGGGAGCCTGGGTGGGATGCTCTTCAGAGGGTTGGTGTCGACTTGTTGGGCCGAATGGCCTGTTTCCACACTATAGTGACTCTATGATTCGTACATACACACACACACACACACACACACACACACACACACACACATTCTGCCTTTGACATGGAACAAGGTGGAAGCAGAACATCTGTCCGTGGCTCCCCCCGCCACCCCGGACATCCTGCTGGAATTGGCTTTGCCATTCAATGTTCGAGATGGAAAATAATGAGCCAAGTGTCTCCGCAACTCACCAAATGTATACTTCATGTTGCAGAACACCTTCGGATTTCTTAGAATCTGCTTCCTGCACTCACACCTCCCTGAAAAAAAAAATTAAGGCATGACTGGATGGAGGCTTGACAAATCTAGGAAGTACAGTAAAGTGTACCGACTGAAATATTGCGAAATAACAAGGTGTAGAGCTGGATGAACACGGCAGGCCAAACAGCA
>NW_025969912.1:0-13377 GCF_021869965.1 Rhincodon typus | reverse complement strand
CTTTTCAGAAGGCAATGACACATTAGTGCAGTGTTGTGTGAGCCAGTTCAATGGAGGCCCATAGTCCAACCCTTGGAAATGAGGTTAGGGCAAGGGGGAAGGGTAAAGCTCAGCCGGGGAGATAAAGTGAATGCTGTTGATGACACGGGATGATCAGGCATGTCAGGGAGAGTGGCAAATGGTACTTTGTTTAAATATCCTTCAACATGGAGCTCAGATGTATCATAATCTTGTCTTTGTCTGACACCCAAGAGCCTTTCAAAGCTGAGCCCATTCCAGTTAGTATGATCGGTGACTCGGTTTGGGAAATAGAGGAAAGGCTGACGTGGCCCAAATGGCTGGAGTTTATGTTCCATGACCCATAACCCTGGCATGATGCCATCTGAAGTCGCCACTATTTAACATAGAGTTGTACAGCACAGAAACACACCCTTCGGTCCAACCTGTCCATGCTGACCAGCTATCCTAAATTAGTCCCATTTGTCAGCATTTGGCCCAGATTCCTCTAAGCCCTTCCTATTATATACCCATCCAGATGCATTTTAATTGTTGTAATTGTACCAGTCTCCACTACAGCTCAGTCCATACACACACCACCTCCAGTGTGAAAAAGTTGCCCCTCAGGTCCCTATTAAATCTTTCCTCTCTCACCTTAAACCCATACTGTCTACTTTTGGACTCACCTATCTTGGCTATTCACTCTGTCCATGCCCTTTATGATTTAATGAACTTCTACAAGTTCACACCCTCAGCCTCCAACACTTCAGGGAAAATATCCCCAGCCTGTTCAGCCTCTCCCTATAGCTCAAACCCTCCAACTCCAGCAACATCTTTGTAAATCTTTTCTGTACCCTTTCTCATTTAACAATATTTTTCATACAGCACCGAACTGAACACAGTATTCCAAAAGTGGCCTCAGCATGACATCCCAATTTCTGCACTCAATGCTCTGACCAATGAAGGCCAATGCATTTATTGAACAATTTATCCTTTCGAGACCCAGTGAAGTGTCACAGCATCAGGTCTAACATGGGAAGGGAACCTCCTGATCACGGCCAACCTGCTTTCCTTATCCAATGAAACTCCTTGTTGAAGAACACTCGGAGGAAGCACAAAATGTAGTCTGAGTGGGCCATTTCAGTGACCACCACCAAAAGTAGCTCAGTAGCAGCACTACTGAGATGTAGTTGCTGGAGATCAGTCATCTCAGCTCCAGGACATCTCTTCAGGAGTTCTTCAGGGTAGTGTCCTCGGCCCAACTATCTTCAGCTTCTTCATCAATGACATTCCCCCCATCATAAGGTCACGAGTGGGGATGTTTGCCGATAATTGCACAATGTTCAGCACTACCATTCATGACTCCTCAAGTACTGAAGCAGTCTATGTTCAAATGCAACAAGATCTGGACAATATCTGGACAAGGCTTGGGCTAATAAGTGGCAAGTAACATTCGTGCCACACAAATGTCAGGCAGTGACTATCTCTATCAAAAGTGAATCAAACAAGCATCTTGTGACATTCAATGGTGTTACCATTACTGAATCCCCCACTATCAACATCTTAAGGTTTATCATTGACCAAAAACTGAACTGGACTCGCCAAGTAATGCAGTGGCTACAAGAGCAGGTCAGAGGCAAGGAATACTGTGCTGACAAACTCACCTCCTGACTCCCCACAGCCTGTCCACCATCTACAAGGCATGAGTCAGGAGTGTGATGGAATACTCCCCACTTACCACAATGGGTGCAGCTGCAACAACATTCAAGAAGCTTGACAGCATCCTGCTTGATTGGTACTGCATGCACAAACATACACTCCCTCCACCACTGACATTCAGTTGCAGCAGCGTGTACAAGATCTGCAAGATGCACTGCAGAAATTCTCCAAAATCATTAGCACCTTCCAAACACATGACCACTTCCATCTAGAAGGACACGAGCAGCATATACATGGGAACACCACCCCCTGCATAGTCCCCTACATGCCACTCACCATTCTTTCACTGTCCCTGCATCAAGTTCCTGCAATTCCCTCCCTAAGGGCTTTGTGGATCAACCCCCAACAGGAGGACTGCAGTGTTCAAGAATGCAACTCACCACCACCTTTCAAGGTCAACTAGGGACAGATAATAAATGCTGGCCCAGCCAACACACCCAACTACCATGATTAAATAACAAATCATTCTTCTGCCATTGGTCACCTTCCACAGCCAACATGGTAGAACTCTGTCCCCACACTTGTCATTGGCATGTTATTTCCCAGAGACCAATATCGAGTCAACTGGAATTTTGTGTTGCACAATTTGAGTCGTGGAGTCATACAGCTTGGAAACAGACCAATCCAACTTGTCCCTGTCAACCAGACATCCCAATCTGACCTACTCTCATTTTCCAGCAATTGGTCCATATCCCTCCAAACCTCTCCTATTCATATACCCATCCAGATGTTTTTTAAATGTTGTAATTGTCCCCTTCTCTATCACTTCCTCTAGCTTGTTCCACACATGCATCACCCTGAGTGTGAAAAAGTTATCCCTCCGGTCCTTTTTAATTTTCTCCCCTCTCACCTTAAACCTATGCCCTCTAGTTTTGGACTCCCTCACTGGAGGAAAAAGACCTCTATGAGGTCACCCGTCAGCTTCCGATGATCTCGGAAAAAAAGCTCCAGCCTTTTCAGCCTCTCCCTATAGCTCAAACCCTTCATTCCAGGATACATCCTTCAAGCCTAACAACATTTTTCCTTATAGCAGGGAGACCAGAATTGAATGCAGTGTTCTAAAGTGGCCTCAGCAATGTCCCTTACAGCTGCAACATGACCTCCCAACTCCTATACTCATAATGTTCTGACCAATTGACAACGGGTTCGTGGTCATCATTAGATACTTAATTCCAGACATTCATTGAATTAAAATTCAACCATCTGCCATGGCGGGATTCAAACCTGGGTCACCAGAACATTATCTGGATCTCTGGATTAACAGTCCATCGATGATACCACTAGGCCATCACCTCCGCAGCCAATGGAGTCCTTTTGCTGCCTACTTATTAGGTTGGAAGGGAGACAACAAACCGAGGATATTTTCCAGGTTTGGATTTACTACTGATTGCGACAAATTCTATCCCTAAGCACAGGGCCTAGTCAGAGCAGCAACAATGATGGGGTGCATTTGTATAGTGTCCTTAACACCTCCCCCCACTTCCCGGAAGATCCATAGGAGAGTTAGCAAAGAACGTGTGTCACCCAGACTGATGACGCGGTCTGAGGTCCACAAGCTGTTGGTCAAAGGTTTAAGGAGCGCCTTCAAGGAGGAAAAGTGGGAGGGAGTGCTGCCGAGGGTGGCTGAAAGGTTGAGAAATTCCTGGATGCACTGTATAAAGTGGGGGGATGGGGAGCTTTGAAAACTTTGAAAAGCCAAGCCCGTCAGCACCCCTCTTTCCTCACATCTCCTCTGCAAGCTGTTTCTCGTGTTGCAGTTTCTTCATGTCCTCCTCGATGTGCTGGAGGATGCCCTTAAAGTTCCGCTGGATTGGAAGAGCTGCTGGTTCTTGCTGCTCAGCTCCTGAGCCTGGTGCTCGCTGTCCTTCAGCCTGTCCAAGGTCCTCTGCTTCTCCTGAGACTGCGCCTGGGCGAGGGAAGAAACCAGCAGAGTCGGTGAATCCAGGAAGCCATCCCCCCGCGCCCCTCCCCCGGCGACGAATCCCACGCCCCAAGGCTATTACACCCTGCCCTGACACTCCAGGTAGGGAAACCCCATTTCAAAGCCTCACCTCCAAGTTGTTCTGCAGGGACTCAGAGAGATGGTGAAGATGCTTCTTCTCTTCTTCCACCGCCACCAGCGAGCTGACCGTCACCTCCAGCTCCCTGAAACGGGCAATGACAAAGTCAGCGCCACTTCTTCTCGCATGTAAATCTGCCAACCCAGGCTGCCCTCACGTAGCGTCGCTCTGCAAGCTCACCCTCAGCAAGCCCGAAAGCTTCAATAAATTCAGTGCACGGTTCTATCCTCCAACTCAGTCACTGTTGTAAGTGGGCAGAGTACTGGTCTCCTTACTCAGGGAAGGGTATCAATGTTGTGGAGCCGAACAAGAGGAGGTTTATTGGATTAATACCGGGAATGAGTGAAAGATTGGACGTAATGGGCTCGTTTCCACTAGAAGACAGAGGGTGACCTTTCGTTATGAAGAGCGATTGGATAGATACGCTTGTGTCCCTTAGAGAGAAGGGGGTTGAGAGGAGATATGATTAAGGTGTATAAAATGGTGAGGGTCATGGATAGGGTAGACAGTGTAGCGATTGAAATGTAAGGCAGCCTCACAGAATACGAGTTCCCTGATTGGAGATCTTAATCTAGTCCAATCCAGGAGGCCTGGCTGACATAAAACGATGGCTGTCAGAGATACACTCCGAGAGCTGACGTTGAAATGAGGCAGGACTAAAGTCAAGGACTGTTCATGTGTAAATAAAGGGTGACTTGGTGATGGATACTGGCCTCTGCGGAGTGATTTCAAACAGGAAGAGACTTTTCCCCTTGATGGAGGGATGAATTACCAGGGAACATAGATTTAAGGTAAGGGGCAGAAGGTTTACAGGGGACGGGGGAAGATCTTTTCACCCAGAGGTTGGTGGGCATCTGGAACTTACTGCGTGTGAGGATGGTAGAAACAGAAACCCTCACAACATTGAAGAAGTACTTAGATGTGCATTTGTGATTCAAGGCATTCAACGTTATGGGTGAAGTGTTGAAAATGGGATTAGAATAGAATGTCAACTGTAATACCTCAGTACTGAACCTATTACAATGAGGCACTGCCTCAGTACGGAGTGTCTGAAAATGATGCAATCGCTCAGTACAGACCCTGTGACAATGAAGCCCTCCCTCGTTCTGACCGTCTCACAGTGCTGCAGTACCTCATTACTGATTGTGCAATCATGTGGCTCTCTCTCAATTCTAACCCATTTTTAATAAGGCACTGCCTCAGCTTTGACTCTGTGACAATAAAACAGTCCCATAGTTCTGACACTCTGACAGTGTTTCAATGCCTCTGTACTGACCCTGCCACAGTGCTTCAACACCTCAGTTCTGATACTCTGACAGTGATTCAATACCTCAGTACTGACCCTCTGACAATAAGTCAATGCCTCAGAACTGTCCCATTGACAATAAGGGAGAGCCTCCTCCTGACCCACTGCTTCTGAGGCCCTCCCTCCGCACTGACCTCACAGTGCAAAACTACTTCATTAGTGGCCCTTGAAATGTGAGCGACTCCCTTAATTCTGTCCCCCTTAAATGGCAACAATCCCTCAGCACTGACCCTTCGACAATAATGCACTCCCATATTTCTGACCCTGTGACAATGAGGCACTTCCTAAGCCCTGATGCTCAGACAGTGCTTCAATACCTCAGTACTGATATTCTGGCAATGAGGTGCTGCCTCATTGCTAACCCAATGCTGGAACTGCAATACCTCACAACTGACCTGATAATCGTTTTGCACCCTCTCAGTTCTGACCCCACTACAGGGTCTGAGGCACTGGGTCAGTATTGACCGCCTCTGACGAATGCACTCCATCAGAACTAAACCTCTGACAAAGATAGACTGCCTCAGGACAATCCTGTGACAATGAGTCAATCTCTTAGCACTGAATCTCTGATCATGTGGCTCTGTATCAGTTCTGTCACCATTACATTGAGACTCACCCTCCGTAACAATGAGGCACTCCCTCAAGACTGACCATACAGCATTGAGTCACTGCCTCAGCATTGACCACTTGACAACGAGGCACTGGTTCAGAATTGACCTGCTCACAGAGCTGCAATACCTCAGTACTGACCCTCTAATCAAGGGACACTCCCTGAATTCTGACACCTGCATAATGAGGCACTGCCTCAGCGTTCACCCTCTGACAGTAATGCACTCCCTCAGTAGTGACCCACTCTCAGTTCTGCAATAGCTCAGCACTGAAGATCTGACAGTGCTTCAATATATCGGTGCTGATCGTATGATAATGAGGCACTCGGTCAGTACTGAGCCTCTGATACAGCTGCAAAACCTCACTCCTGACTATTTAAATGTGTGCAAACCCTCAATTTTGACACTATTACACTGAGGCACTGCCTCAGAATGGACCATCTGACAATGAGTCACTCCATCAGTATGGACTGTTTGACAATTAGGCACTAACACAGTACTTACCCTCTGACAGATCTGCAATACCTCACTAGTATCCCTCCAAAACTGGAGCAAACCCTCAATTCTGACACCACGACATTGAGGCTCTTCTTCAGACAGACCCTCTAACAACAGGCACTTCCTCTGTATTAATTCTCTATATTTCACAGAAGATCAGCACTGTGAGAGGGTCAGGACTGAGGTATTGAAGTTCTGTCAGAGGGTTAGTAATGAGTGAGGGCAGAATTGAAGAAGGGCCTCATTGACAGAGGTTCAGTCCTGAGCACTGAGGGAGTTTATCATTGTCAGATGGTCAATACTAAGACAATGCTTCATTGTAAAATAATCAACACTGAAGATCTGCCACACATTTACAGGGTCAGTACTGCGGCAGTGCCTCATTGTCAGATGGTCAGTACTCAGTTATTGTAGCCCTATCAGACGGTCAGAAGTGTGGGAGTGCATTATTGTCAGATGAGGCAAAGCGTCATTGTAAGGTGGTCAGAATTGAGGGAATGCCAAATGATTACAGTCAGTAATGAGATTTTGCAGCCCTGTGAGAGGTTCAGAATGAGGGAGTGCATTATTTTCAGAGGGTCAATACTGAGGCAGTACCTCATTCTAAATTGAGGCAATGCCATATAAATAGAAGGTCAGTACTGAGATATTGCTGCACTGTGAGAAGGTCAGAAATAAAGGTGCCCCATGCAAATAAATCTTAAAACACAGATCCTCCTGCAAATGAACCCTAAAACAGAGAGCACCCCTGTAAATAAATCTTAAAACACAGAGACTCCTGTAAACAAACCCGAAAACACTGAGCTCAATGTAAATAAACTCTAAAACACAGAGCCCCCGGTATGTAAACCATAAAACACAGAGCCCGCTGAAATAAACCTAAAACAGAGAGTACCCATGCAAATAAACAGTAAAACACAGAGCCTCCTGTAAACAAACCTTAAAATAGACAACCTCCTGGAAATAAACCCTAAAACACAGAGTTCCCTGCAAAAAAGACCCTAAAACACAGAACGCCCTGTAAATAAACGCAAAAACACAGATGGCACTGTAAATAAACCATAAAACACAGAGCTCATTGTAAATAAACCATAAAATGAAGATCCTCCTGTAAATAAATGCTAAAACCCAGAGCTCACTGTAAATAAATCCTAAACTACAGTGCTCACTGTAAATAAACCCTAAAGCAGAAAGCCTTCTGTAAATAAACCCTAGAACACAGCCTCTCTATGTATACCCTAAAACACAGAGCTCATTGTAAATAACCCTAAAACACAGATCTCATTGTAAATAAACTCTAAAACACAGAGCCCCCTGTAAATAAATCCTAAAACAGAGAGCCCCTAGTATACAAACCCTACAACACAGAGCCCCCTGTATATAAGCCCTAAAACACAGAGCTACCCTGTAAATTAAGTCAAAAACATAGAGGACCCTAAAACACTGAGTAAAAACCCAAAGAACTGCGGATGTTGCAAATCAGGAAAAAATACAAAGTTGCTGGAAAAGCTCAGCAGGTCTGGCAGCATTTGTAAGCGAAAAAACAGAGCTAACGTTTCAGGTCCGGTGACCCTTCCTCAGAACCTCCCTCAGTTCTGCTGGGCTTTTCCAGAAACTTTGTTTTTGTTCCTGATTTGCAGCATCCGCAGTTCTTTCGGTTTTCAATTAACTAGGCAGTCAGTTACATCAAATCGTTGTGTATCACATATTTACCAGTCGGATTCAAACACGTTCGCTCATGTGGTCACTTGTTTATCCTGTAACCTTTGAACCTGAATATTCTGTGGTCTGCCCTGTTTACTCATACCGGTTAGCACTTAACAAGGCTTCCGGGGTCTGGCCGGCGTGTCTTTAGTAATGCAGGGTCAATCGCCTTAAAATATTATTTCCTGTGGTTTTTGTGAGACACTATATCATAAGCCTCTTTACTGTTGTACGAAAGGTCCTCTTTACCAATGGACCCACAAGCGCTCCATATGACCACTATCGCGCTCTCATTCATTCTTAACTTTACTGACCACTCACTAGCGTACTGTGTTTACTATTGCTATATTTCATTCATTCATTCATAAAATTGCGATCTTATCATACTTGTCACTATTAAAGGGAGACTATAAATTAAAATGTTCCTTCCACCCCATTACTGCCTTTTCTTAGTTTGAACCCTTCACGGCCCCATGTTGCTAACAGTGTCCGAACCTGTGTCCACATCAGAGTCTATCCCTGAGTATGTATTAATTTTCTAATCTATTCAGAACAATACCATCCCATCCATCGTGTCACCCGAAACTATGAAAAATTATAATATTAATCAGCCCTCAGCAACCGTCTCCGAGGACTTGATTAGATTGCAGGACATCAAACAAGTTTTCTGCGTTACCATGTCCCTGTTAGATACATATTGAATAGAGTCTGCGTTCCCTTTAAGAAAGTTACTCTCATAATAGCGCTTCCGTGAAATTGAATGAAAGAATGACTAAACCGGCAATAGTGAAACCACAAGCCCAGCCGTGGTAATCAAGCTACTAACCTTTCTGCTGTCATTAAGTGATTCCCAACCCAGTCAAATCACAAAGGGTTGATAATCTTTCTGGTATCCTCTAACTTTAAAAAATTAAAAGGACCCACAACCGTTCATTGCCCTACTTCAAATACCTCAGTACTGACCCTGTAATAGCACTCACTCAATTCTGACCCGATTGACCGTCAGACAACACTGCACATCCACATACTGACCCTCTGACAATGAGATACTCCCTCACAACTGACCTGCTGACACTGAGGAGCTATCTCACTCCAACACTGTCACAGTGCTGCAATAACCCAAAACTTATCATCCAATTGCACTCCCTCAAATCTGACTCTTTGACAAAGAGGCACTGCCTCAGGATTGACTTGCTGACTATGAGGTACTAACTCAATCTGACTAATTCACAATGCTGTAGCGGGCGCTGTGTTCTTTCGTGTTGATTTACAGTGGGCCTTGTGTTTTAGGTTTTCTTAACTGGAGGTCCTGTGTTTTAGGGTTTGTTTACAGTCGCCTCTGAGTGTTTCAGGGTTTATTTAGAGGGAGCTCTGTCTTTTATGGTTTCTTACTGGGGGCTCTGTCTTTTACATTTTACTTCCTGAGGGATCTTTCTTAGGGTTTATTTAAAAGCGTCTCTGTGCTTACAGGGGACTCTTTTTTTGCATTTGTTTAAACGAGACTCTGCATCGGAGATTCTTTACAGGGATGCTCTGTGTTTTAGGGACTATTTATAGTGAGCTCCGTGTTTTACAGGTTATTGAAAGGGGGCTCTGTTTTAGGGTTTGTTTACAGGAAGCTCTGTGTTTTCGGGTTTATTTACAGAGGGCTCTGTGCTTTAGGGTTTATGTACAGGGGGCTCTGTGCTTAGGGTTTATGTACAGGGTGCTTTGTGTTTGAGGGTTTATTTACAGGCGTCTGTTTGAGGGTTAAGGGTCGGGCAGAAGCTGGGTTCGGTTTAGGACTAAGGCTATGGTTAGCTTGCGTTAGGGCCGAGCCTAGAGTTAGGGATAGGGATGAGCCTAGGGTTAGAGGTGAGGTCAACGTTGGGGCTGACGGTTGTGGTTTAGGTTTGGGCTGAGGCTTGGGTTTGAGCTGAAGTTACGCTTAGGGCGTACGTGAGGGTTCGCGTTAGGGCCAGGGTTATTTCTGAGGGCAGGAAGGAAGACAGCAGCTTTGCATACCCAGAAGCAGAGACAGAGGGGGAGCAACTGCGTATTCTACAGGAGACTCGGGATGTATTGTAAACTTAACAGGTCAAATAGTCTGGGAATAACAAGGTGTAGAGCTGGATGAACACAGCAGGCCACTCTGATGCCCAGTGGTCATAGGAGTCTTGTGGTTAGTTCTGATGTAGTAGTAGTGTGATGTGTGTGTTGGGGTGTGTAGTATTTTCCTGATGCTGTTCGTGTAGGCATCTTCTGACCCAGTTTTTTTGGATATCCATTATCCTTGAAAACTGGAAGAGGTATTCTTCTCCCTCTTGGCGTAGTTCTGTGTTGCTGTAGTGTGTTGTTGCCCGTTTAAATAGTGTTCGCAAGCAGCTTCGTTTGTGTGTGTCAGGATGGTTACTGTTGAAGTTCAGTACCTGGTCTGTGTGTGTGGCTTTTCTTTGTACTTTCGTTTGCAGTTTCCCATTTGTCTTGCGCTCTACCATTCATTCTTCTCCTCCTCTCTGGTGAATTTTATTCCAGTGAGGGTGTTGCTTATAAGTTTGTGTGTTTCCTCTAGTTTGGTCCATTTAATGATGACAAAGGTGTCATCCAAGTATCGTATCCATAGTTTTGGTTGGATTAGTGGAAGGGCCGTCCTTCCTAGTCTTTGCATCACTGCCTCTGCTATGAGTCCGGAGATAGGTGGTCCCATGGGTGTCCAGTTGATTTGCTCGTATATTTGACCATTGAAAGTGAAGTGGGTGGTGAGGCATAGGTCCAGTAGTTTGAGCATGTTGTCTGGGGAGATGGTTTCACTGAGGTCTCGCTCTTGTTCCAGTGGAGCTGTCATTGTTTCCCTTGCTCATGGTATGTCTATTGATATAAATAGGGCAGTGACATCAATTGATATCATGGTCTCTTTGTCCTCTATCCTTGTGTCTTTGATGGAGTTGAGGAATTCTTGGACTGAGTGGATTGAGTGGGGTGACTTGTTGACTAGGTGCCTGAGTCTCCTTTGTAGTTCCTTGGCTAACCTGTGTGATGGTGTGCCTGGTAGGGAGACTATGGGTCTAAGGGGTACTTCCGGCTTGTGCACTTTTGGGAGGCCGTAGAATCGGGGTGTGTTGGTTCCTTCTGTTCAAGAAGTCTGCTTTGTTGATCTGTCCTGTCTGTTTAAGTCTTTTTAGCGTGCAGAGGATTTTGTTGCCTAGTTGCAGTGCAGGGTCAGTTTTTCTGGCCGGTATGTGTTTTTGTCGGCGAGCAGTGCCTATGCCTGAGAGATGTAGTCCCGTTTATTCAGTATCACTGTCATGCGCCCTTTGCCTGCAGGTACTATTGTGATGTTCTTGTCCTTCTTCAGTCCTTCCAGGGCCTGTCTTTCCAATATCTTGAGGGTGTTGAGTTCGCTCCTTCTGGTTAGTGTCGGGATTACTGTCTGTCGTATTGTTTGTTCTGTTCCTTCATTGTTATTGTTGGTCTTTAGTGTGGCTTCTACCAGTAATATCTGACAATGAGGCACTCTCTCAGACTGACATTCTCACAGTGCTGCAATCTTGTGGCACTCCCACAAGTCTAACCCCTTGAGAATGACACACAGCCACAGTATTGACCTTCTCACAATAATGCACCCCCACAGTTCTGACCCTATGGCAGTGCTGCATTACCTCAATACAGACTCTATAAATGTGAGGCACTTCCTCAGTTCTGACCCTCTTACAATGACGCACTACCTCAGTATTGAATCTCTGACAATACTGCTCTCCAGCAGTCCTGACCCTCTGACAGTGCTTCAATACTTGCCTGGATTGGCTAACAGCATCTCATTTTCCTCATTGTTAGAGAGTCAGTTCTGTGGCAGAGCCTCATTGCAATGGGGTCAGAATGGGTCTAATTGGTCTAACCCCAAACCTAACCGTGGCTTCAGGCCTAAGCCTAGCCTCAGGCCTAACACTAACCCTAAATCTAAACATAAATCTCAGCCCCAAACCTAAACGAGGTCTCAGCTCCAACCCTAACCATAGCCTCAGACTTAAGCCTAACCTCAGCCCTAATCCTAATCCTAAACATAACCCGGACCCCAGCCTCAGGCTCAGCCCCAGCCCTAGCCCTAGCCCTAACCCCAACCCTAGCCTCAGTACTAATCCCAACCCAAGCCTCATCCCTAACCCTAACTCTGACAATGAGGCACTCTATCAGGACTTACCCTCTGACAGTGCTAGATTACCTCTGTACTGACCTTCTAAATGTATGGCATTCCTTCAATTCTGATCCCCTTACAATGTAGCCCTGCTGCAGTGCTGATCCTCTGACAACAATACATTCTCTCAAGCCTGATCCCCTCAAGATGAGGTCATGCTTCAGTATTAACACTGACAAAGAGTCACTTCCTTAATACTGATCCTCTTATCGTGCGGCACTCCCTCAGTTCTGATCTTATTACAATGAGGCACTTTTGACCGTCTGACAATGGTGCTCTCCCTCAGTTCTGATACCTCCACAGTTCTGCACTACCTCAGTACTGACTCTTAGTACCTCAGAAGTGACCCTATTTTGATCCATTACAATGAGGCACTGCCTCAGTTGTGGCTGTATAACAATGATGCATTCCATCGTTTCTGAGCCCCACACAGTGCTGTAATACTTCAGTACTGCCCTGTAATTGTGTGGCACTTCCTTAATTCTGACCCCCTTACATTGAGGCTGTGCCTCAGTATTGACCCTCTGAAAATAATGCTCTCCTACAGATCTGGCCCTCTGATGCTGCTGCAATACCTTAGTTTTTACCTGCTAATTATGTGGTTACCCTCAATTCTGATGCCATTACATTGAGGCAGTTTCTCAGAACTGACCTTCTAACAATGGCACTCCCTTAGGACTGACCGTCAGATACAGCCACACTACCTCCGTTTTGACCCTCTAATCATGTGGCACTCCCTCAATTCTGAACCCCTTACAATGAGTCACTACCTCAGTATTGACCCTCTGACAAAGAGGCACTCCCTTAGGACTGACCTTCCACCAATCAGATACTGCCTCACACCAAACCCTCTGATAATGAGGCACTCCTTCAGTACAGACCCTCTGACAAAGACGCACTGCTTCAGAACTGACCCTCCAGCAATGAGGACCTACCACAGAATGGACCTGCTGACAATGAGGTACTTCCTATCATCTGTAATCATGTGGCACATCTCTAATCGTGTGGCCCTCTCTCAGTTCCGTCACCATTACATTGAGACCTCCCTCTTCATTAACCCTCTGAACTCCCTCAAGACCGACCATCCACCATTGAGGCACTACCTCAGATCTGACCCACCGACTGTCCTGCAATCTATTAGTCCTGAGCCTCTAATCATGTAGCTCCTCCATCAATTCTGACTCCATTACAATGAGACGCTGCCTCAGAACGGTCACTCTGAAAACGATGTGCATTCTCAGGACTGAATCTCTGATACTAAGGCACTTCCTCAGTACTGACTCTCTGACAGGCAAGTGTTGGGGGTAAGGTTAG
>NW_025969911.1:3266-13382 GCF_021869965.1 Rhincodon typus | reverse complement strand
GGGGATTAAATGGGTGGGTAGGGTCAGTGATGGGGGGAGAGTGTACACGGGGCTGTGGGAGGGGGATTAAATGGGTGGGTAGGGTCAGTGATAGGGGGAGAGTGTACACGGGGCAGTGGGAGGGGGATTAACTGGGTGGGTAGGGTCAGCAATGGTGGGGAGAGTGTACAAGAGTTTGTTAATTCACGTTGAGCATGTTGAGAAGGACAACTGTCTGTTGCAGAACGTGATATGTTTTTAGTACATGAGATGTCCTGGATACCTGTAGACCTTTCTGTCTTATTGAAGTTGTTTGTGTGGGTCTTTTTGCAGTTTGGCAACATGGAAGGAATCACCACAGCGTTCCTGGATGAGTTCCCAGTATTACGGAGTGGGAAATGGAAGGTGTTGTTCCTAGCTGCACTGTGCTTCACATTCTATCTGCTGGGCCTGCTGCTTATCACTGAGGTACAGCACAAAGTGATCCCATAACCTCACACTATCAGCAATTGAGGGTCAACCCTGTTATAGGGACCAGTGGTTATTTTTGTTGGTGTCTCTGGCAAGGCCAGCGTCTGTTGCCTGTCACAATTACCCAGAAGGCAGTTAAGAGTCACCCACATCACTGTGGGCCTGGAGTCACACATAGGCCAGACCAGGTAGGTACGGTAGATTTCCGTCCCTAAAGGACATTACTGAACCAGATGGGCTTGTACAACAGTCACAGTGGTCTAGGTTTTAATTCCACATTTAACAAAGGAGTTTGAATTCCACCAGCTGCCATGGTGGGACTTCCGAAGCTACGTTTCTGAGGCATTAGCCTCCCCGAATAGTTCAGTGACATTCCCACGACACATCCATCTCCTGCTGCTATCTGGGTCTGCCTGCAGAGCCTGTAGTGAGGATGGCCATCTGCTAGAGGGTAGGGGACAGATGGTTATAAAGTAGATGAGGAGAAGACTATACTACTGAAACGGTTTGTTGATTGTATTGTTAAAGATATACCAGTGATGGGCATTGTGCATTTAAAGACAGGAATCATATGAAGACCACCAGAGGATTTGGTTTAGCCAGTTAGCTGGGTGGCTGATTTGCAGCTTGGGTGCAGTTTCAGCTGAAACGGCTGAGGTTACCATGAAGGACTCTTCAATCTCACCCCTCACCTGAGGCATGGTGACGCTCAGGTTAAACCACCACCAGTCACCGCTCTCTAATGAGAGAGACTGTGGTTCTCTGGGACTAGGGTGACTTTAAAAGGGCTCTTGTAGTGCAGTGGTAGTGTCCCTTCCTCTGAGCCAGGACACCGAGGCTCCAGGGCTGTGTGACAACTTACCTGAACAAGTGATTCGAAAATACTTATAAAGAGCATCAGCTATCACTACTGCTCCTTCTGGCTAAGTCTTGATTTAATCACAAATCTGTAGTTGTGGCCAAGTGGTTAAATGCATGGATTGGACATTGAGTGGGATCTCCCAATATTGATTTGAATCCCGATGACTATATTTGTACTCCTGCTGACGAGAGGGTCTTGTTGTGCAGTGGTACTATCTCTGCCTGTTGGCTGGAAGCCCCACCAGCCCCAGAGATGCATCATAACATGTTGGAACAGAGTCATAGAGTCATAGAGCTGTACAGCACAGAAACAGACCCTTTGGTCCAACTCGTCCATGTCAACCAGATATTGATTGAAAGATGATATCATAAATTAGTCTAGCCCCACTTGCCAACATTTGGCCCATATTCCTCTAAACCCTTCCTATTCATATACCTATCTAGATGCCTTTTAAATGTTGTAATTGTACCAGTCTCCACCACTTCCTCTGGCAGCTCGTTCCATACATGCACCACCTACTGTGTGAAAAAGTTGCCCCTTAAGTACCTTTCAAATGTTTCCCCTCTCACCTTAAACCTATGTCCTCTAGTTTTGGTCTCTCCCACCCCAGGGAAAAGACCTTGTGTATTTAACCTATCCATGCCCATCATAATTTTATAACCTCTATTAAGTTCACCCCTCAGCCTCCGACGCTCTAGGGAAAATAGCCACAGTCTATTCAGCCTCTCCCTATAGCACAAACCCTCTAAACCCTGGCAACATCCTTGTAAATCTTTTCTCAACCCTTCCAAGTTTCACAACATCATTCCTGTCGCAGGGAAACCAGAATTGCACGCAGTATTCCAACAGTCGTCCAACAACATGACCTTCAACTCCTATACTCAATGCACTGTCCAATAAAGGCAAACATACTAAACATCTTCTTCACTATCCTGTCTACCTGCAACTCCACTGTCAAAGAACTATGAACCTGCACTCCAAGGTCTCTTTGACTAGCAACAGTCCCCAGGACCTTACCATTAAGTGTATAAGTCCTGCCCTGATTTGCCTTTCCTAAATGCAGCACCTAAATTAAACTCCATCTGCCACTCCTCAGCCCATTGGCCCGCCTGATCAAGGTCCCACTGTACTCTGAGGTAACCTTCCTCGCTCTCCACTACACCTCCAACTTTGGTGTCATCTGCAAACTTACTAACCATACTTCCTATGTTCACATTCAAATCATTTATGTAAATGAGGAAACGCAGTGGACCCAGCACCGATCCTTGTGGCACACTGCTGGTCACAGGCCTCCAGTCTGAAAAGCAACCCTCCACCATCCCCCTCTGTCTTCTGCCTTTGAGCCATTCTGTATCCAAATAGCTAGTTCCTCCCATATTCCATGTGACATAACCTTGCTGACCAGTCTACCATGGAGAACCTTGCCAAATGCCTTACTGAAGTCCAAATAGACCACATCCACCGCTCTGCACTCATTAGTCCTCTTTGTTACTTCTTCACAAAGCTCAATTAAGTTAATGAGACACGACTTCCCACGCACAAAGCCATGTTGACTATCCCTATCATTCCTTGCCTTTCCAAATACGTGTAAATCCTGACCCTCAGGATTCCCTCCAACAACTTGCCCACCACTGAGGTCATGCTCACCAGTCTATAGTTCCCTGGCTTTTCCTTACCACTTTTCTTAAATGGTGATGCCACGTTAGCCAACCTCCAGTCTTCTGGCACCTCACCTGTGGCTATCAATGAAACAAATAACTTTGCAAGGGGCCCAGCAATCTCTTCCCTCACTTCCCACAGAATTCTAGAGAACAACTGATCAGGTCCCAGGGTCTTACCTTTATATGTTTTAAGACATCCAGCACTTTCTCCTGTAATATCTATTGAGGAATTATTTTGAAAGCTAGTCAGCCGGGACATAAGGACAATAATTAGGAGGTAAAGGCTTTGTGTCCAATGAACAAGGAAAAGAGTTGTGTCTTGTTCTGTACTTTGCCATCTATGTTGGAACAGTTTGTCGATTAGGAATTCAGGGGTTAAACGTCGCATTGTGATCATTCAGAATATGAACAGGAATCAATATGAAAATAAAAGTAATCATTAAGATAGAGGGGAGTCACCTCAAACAGTGACAGGAAAATACGGGTTTATGCCCAACAATCCTACCTTTGGATAAAAAAGGGTCAGTTCCAACAATGATCTAATGAAGGCCCATTCCCATTCAAACACCAGTGTGTCATGTGGAGGATATAGTCAGGCATTCAAGAGGACATTGGATAATTATTTAAACAGAAATACTGTGCAGTTGAAAGGGGGAGAAACACAAGATTGTAACAAGGTAATGATGCTCATTCAAAGAGCCAGTAGAGTACAATGGGCTGAATAGCCTCCTGCTGCAGTAACAATTGTGTGATTCTGTATTTGTCCACACGTGGCCGATCAGCTCTAACCATTGCTCCTTTCATACAGGGTGGCATCTACTGGTTCACTCTCATCGATGCGTTCAGCACCAGCTTCGGGCTCATCATCATCACTCTCTTCATGTGCCTGGGGATCGCTTTCTTCTACGGTAAACCCTGCTCCCAGAAACCTGTAGAAATGGAGAGCATCCATTCCTGACCAGCATGATTGAAGTGCTTTAGGGAACATTGAGCACTAAGACAACTCTTTAAACCAACCCTTTTTGTTCACAATCAGTGGAGCCATCAGTTGAAGAATGAGAAGGGAACAGAGAAACTTATTGTGATCTGGGATGCACTGCTTGTGGAGGAAGGAGGTTAAATAGGAACCTTCAAATTGATAAATGCAGGATAAATATCTGGGAGAGACATGTTTGCAGGGAAGTACAAAAGGAGTGAGATTAAACTGAAAAGATCAGCCAAAAGCAAGTATGGGTATGGTGGGCAGAATGACCATCTTCTGTGCTGTATAATTCCTTTTGGAGTTATCATTCTGTCCCAGCCCTTCAGGAAACCACGCTGACAAGTTGCATTTGTACAGAAACTTTAATATCAGCAAAATACCTCAAGGAGTGCTCAGAGTAAAAGATGAACACTGGCGAGTGCATGAGGAGGTATTAGGTCAGGGGTTTGGGCACAGTCACGTTTTAAGGAGTGTCTTGAAGGAGGGGTTGGGGTAGAATGTCAGAGAGATGTGGGGGTGGAATTCCAAAGCTAGGGCCCCAGGTGAGAGAAGGCACAGTCACCAAGGGTAGAGAGATTTACACCAGATGCTGACGAGAATTTGGGGGACAGAGGAGTTTGTCGAGCTGTGGAGAAGGTGAGGCACTGGGAGGAGCGAAGGACCTGCATAGGAGAATGGAAATTTGAGAGATAGCTGGACAAAGACTCCGTGTGGGTCAGTGAACAGAGCGTGACTGGTGGTGGAACTTGGGCATGTTTGGATGGTGAGGACCTCATTGACAGAGGCTAGAGGATGGCGGTATGTGGAGTATACAATGACCGGCCCTGACAATTGAGGGGTTGTTCTTGGCATTTTGGCTCATCACACACTCAGCACCAAGGCAAAGCGTTGTGGGGTCCAGTTCCCCTCCAGCAACATGGCCACAGGATCTATGGCCAGCTGCCTGAACTGATGGAGTGTGGCACTGAGGTAGTGCTGCTTTCTGGCTGAGGTGTGAAACTGAGGCCTCATCTGCCCCCTCAGGTGGATATAAAAGATATCACGGTGGGCCAATATTAACCCCTCAAATTAAACCATTAATTCATCCAGTCATCTGTCAACACTGCTGTTTGTGGGACCTGGCTGTGTACAAATTGGCTGTCATGTTCACTACGACACCGCAATGAGAAAGTAAAATTACCCTGGGAAGTGCTGGGCTGATGAAAACTGTTACAGAAATGTCAGTTTTTTTTTCTATCTCCTGACAGTGCTGTCTCTCCCCCACAGGTGTTAACCAGTTCTGTAATGACATTATTGACATGATCCGTCTCTGCCCACCCTGGTGCAGCAAGGTGTTACTCTATTTCAAGGCTTGCTGGACCCTGTTTACACCCCTGCTGCTCCTGGTAAGTCTGCAAATCTGCTCACTTGTTAAAAAGAATCATTCCCTTTCTCCCCCTCCTGCACGCCTCAGTTTCCGAAAACCTTGATGAGGTGCAGTTCTAACTGCACCAGGCCATGGTCTCTGCCTTCAGGAATTGACCATTCACAGTCTACAAACCTGACCAGCCCCACATTGAAGCGTATTTGCTGTCACAAATTAGCAATGTGAAGGGACCCAATATGGTTCTTACTCTTCAGTGACCCCCATAGTCTAAGGTGCAGTGGTGTAACACCACAGGTACCAGCTTGCAAACCAGAGGTCAGTGAGTTGCATGTCCACAGATCTTTGAAGGCAGCAGCTCAGGTAGATAAGTTGGTTAAGAAAGCATTTGGATACTTGCCTTTATTAGTCAAGGCATTGAATACGCAAGCATGGAGGCTATGACGGAGCTGTATGAGACATTAGGCCACAGCTAGAGTACTGGTCGCTGGATGATAGGAAGGATGTGATTGCACTGGAGGGGTTGGGAAGGAGACTCTCCTTCACCAGGATATTGCCTGGGCTGGAGGACTTCAGTTATGAAGAGACAGTGGACAGACTGGGGTTGTTTTCCTTGGAGCAGAGGAGATTGAGAGGGGACATGATTGCGATGGATAAAATTATGAGGGGCGTAGATTGGGTAGACAGGAAAAAACATTTCCCTTAATGGAGGGATCAGTGACCGGGGGGCATAGATTGAAGGTAAAAGGCAGAAGGTTTAGATGGGATGTAAGGAATAACTTTTTCACCCAGAGGGTGGTGGGAATCTGGAACTCACTGCCTGTAAGCGTAGTAGGGACAGAAACCCTCAGAATACTGAAGAAATGTTTAGATATGCACTTGTGATACCAAGGCATAGAAGACCAAATACTGGAAAATGGAATTAGAGTAGTTAGTGGTTGTTCTTGACCAGCACAGCTTTATGGGCTGAATGGCCTTTTTCTGCACTGCAGACCTCTATGACTCTACCAAAAGGGAAAAACGTTTTCCCTTAGTAGAGGGGTTTAATAACACAGGGGCACAGTTTTAAGGTAAGGAGCAGCAAGGAGTTTTCCAGGGGATTTGTGGGGAAAAGAAATTCACTCAGAAGTGGGGGTAGGTATTTGGAGCTTAGTACCTGAAAGGTTGGTAGAGCAAAGAACCATCAACATATTTAAGAACTGTTTGATAAACACTTGTAACATCAAAGCAAAGAAGTCCACAAACTAGTACTGGACAATGAGATTAAAGTGGTGGATGTTTGGAGATGAATGTGGACACAATGGACTGAAGGGCCTTTTTCTACGCTGTAAAATGTCTATGACCCATTAGTTCAAAACCCTCCATGAAATTCAATTCAACACTGTAGGAAGAACCACCTCGAGGAACCCAAACCAATTCACTGAAGTCCATTGTTGATCTGGCCATTGTTTGACAGTCTGAGAATCCCAGTCTGTGCCTTCTCTAGACTCCCAAAGTAAACTGCTGAGCTGTCAGGGTCAGACAGTCATCGTGCTGGCATTCACATTCCGAGAACAGATTTCCAACAAACTCATCTCTCCACTTCCTGCTGTCTCTTGTTAACCCAGCAGCACTGAGAGCTGATCAAACATTGCATAGCAAGTACCTCTCTCAGCCTTCAGTTTGAAATATTGCTGCTCATGCTCAAAACACCCAACCTGAAAGTTCTTACACTATCACTTCAAGTCAGGTGAGTTGAAGCTGCCTTTTGTTTGATGGTTAAAAAAAAATTTACTCCTCTGCCTTTTCTGATTGTTTTGATAATTGTCTTAACTCTTGTGTTCATTCTGGTTTGCAACTGCCAAAGGAAACTGTTGTTCCTTATTTATTGATGTGTGTGTAATGGAGTGCTCAATGTATTATATCACATCCAATCTGTTATATTCCCTTCTCTTTTACAGTTCATCTTGATGTATGTATTTATTGAGATGTACAATACACCCCTGCATTATGGCTCCTATGAGTTCCCACTGTGGGGGAAGGCACTGGGTGTGTGTCTGGGGGTGCTGTGCTGTATACAGATCCCATTCTGGGCTGTGGCTGCTGTGCTGAAGGAGTCTGGAACGTGGCGAGATGTAAGAACCTATTCTCTTTGCTGCATGTGGCTTTATTGAGGAAACTATTGATCCTCACAGCACCGGGGATCCGGGTTCGATTCCAGTCTCGGGCAACTGTCTGTTTGGAGTTTGCGCATTGTGGGTTTCCTCCCGCAACACAAAGATGTGCAGGTTAGGTGGATTGGCCGTGTTAAATTGTCCATAGTGTCCAGGAATGTGCAAGCTAAGTGGATTAGCCATGGGAAATACAGGGTTGCAAGGATAGAATTGGTGGGGGAGGGGGATATCTGGGTGGGATGCTTTTCGGAGGGTTGGTGTGAATTTGATGGGCCGAATGGCCTTTTATTTCTCTATTCATTTGTGGGATGTGGGCATCGCTGGCTGGCCAGCATTTCTTGCCCATCCCTAGTTGCCCTTGAGAAGGTGGTGGTGAGCTGCCTTTTTGAACCGCTGCAGTCCTCCAGCTGTGGGTTGACTCACAATGCTATTAGGGAGGGAATTCCAGGATTTTGACCCAGCGACAGTGAAGGAATGGCGATATATTTCCAAGACAGGATGGTGAGTGACTTGGAGGGGGGTGGTGTTCCCATTTATCTGCTGCCCTTGTCCTTCAAGATGGAAGTGGATGTGGGTTTGGAAGGTGCTGTCTGAGGGTCTTTGGTGAATTTCTGCAATGCATCTTGTAGATAGCACACACTGCTGCTACTGAGCGTCGGTGGTGGTGGAGGGAGTGGATGTTTGTGGATGTGGTGCCAATCAAGCGGCTGCTTTGTCCTGGATGGTGTCAAGCTTCTTGAATGTTGTTGCCTGCTTCCACACTATAGGGGCTCTAAACAGCCTGGGCTCCTATCAAAATGGAAGGACACCCAGGATATTTGTTTTATCATTTTCAAACACCTCATGTGTTCATACCCAATCGCTATTGTCAGATGCAATGACCTGCCATCTACTTAAAACTACCAGCTGGTCTCTCCTGACAATGGTGAGATGAAAGATCAAATAATCTGTTTCTTGAAAAGAGATGTCCAGGTCGCTGGGAAGTTTGTTACACTTGTTCCCATGGGATTTTAATATCCATCTGACAGCCCCTTGGTTTAATGTCTCAACCAAAAGGCTAGACCTCAGCACTGACTCTCAGAGTCCAGGACCAAAGAGGGGTCACTGAACCCAAAATGTTATCTCTCTTTTTTTCCCTCTCTCCCCAGATGCTGCCTGACCTGCTGGGTTTCTCCAGCAGTTTCTGCTCTTGTTTCAGTCAAAATTTGATCTGTTTGTGTCAGTGTCCTGCCGTGCCGTTTCAGCGGAAGCTTGAACACATTTACATCACTGGCAAGATACAAAGCAGGAGCAGGAGTAGGTCATTCAACCCTCAACACTCTCCTACCAGTCAGTACAATCAGAGCTGATGGTTTACCTCAACCCCACTTTTTTGCTTGCTCCCCTTATCTCTTGATTCCTCCAAGAGCTCCAACGTCTCTGCCCTCTGGCCTTGTGTAAATAGCTGAGAAAGAGAGAGACGTTGGCACTGGTGCTGGTGGTGATAGTGACAGTGGTACAGGAGCTAGCTGACAGTATTATCTTTCCTGTTCATCTCCAGCGGTTTAGGAAAGCCATCCGACCCCTGAACTCATGGAAGGTGACAGGGGGTGAGCGGACGTTCACACCACAGACAGTCGACGTGCCTTTCTCAGTGACACTGACTGAGCACGACTTCAACGAGGTGCAAGCCTGAATCTGCAGGCTGGGCCAGGGGCGGTGATGGTACTGGAAACAGCGGAGGGCAAGGACGGGACTAGGGGGCTTCTGCTGCAGATCAGCTCCTCGAAGATAAGAGGAAATGGACCCTTTGCCTCTCCTGGTTATATGTTTGAACAGAGGGCACTGGAAAATACAAGGTCCTATGGTGCTCAACAGACAGAGTTTACCCAGACTGAGAGTCAATACTGCCTCCCCACAACCCAACACGCGGTCTTCTGGACCAGAAACCCTTGCTTCCAGGGAATCCTTGTCTCCCCCAACATACCAGCCCCTTCACCGACATGTTCTATCCCATACGAGAACCCGATGGGATCATGTGGGAAGTCACAGCCTCCCCTGTGCCACCTTGCCATCACCATGACGCCAGTTCAGTGGGTGATCTACACCGTGCACTATTCAACGCTGTGTTGGACTTGTACAGAGAGGCCTTCCAATAATCGCGTCACAGAGACAGTCAGATTGCTCTGGTTTCTATCGGCTCTTGAGGGTGTGCGAGCCATATTACCCGCCTCAGCCCTCTCCCTAAGGCGCAGGCCAGTGTAATGTTGGCAACTCAGCAACAAATCCGCACAAAGGACAACGAAGCAAAATAAATGGCCAGATAATCTGTTTGTGTAGTGATGTTGGTTGATTCAGGATTGGACACCAGATATCAGTGAGAACCTCCAACTGTCCTTTTGATCCTGCCCAGCAGCCTTTTTGCATCCACCTGACAGAGCATACAGAGCCATGTTACCCAAAAAGATGGCACCTCCAACATTTTGTCAGCACTGACCCTCCGACAGTGCGGCACTCCCTCAGCACTGACCCTCCGACAGTGCGGTGCTCCCTCAGTACTGACCCTCCGACAGTGCGGCGCTCCCCCAGCACTGACCCTCCGACAGTGCGGCGCTCCCCCAGCACTGACCCTCCGACAGTGCGGCGCTCCCTCAGCACTGACCCTC
>NW_025969911.1:2235-3166 GCF_021869965.1 Rhincodon typus | reverse complement strand
CACCCTCAGTACTGACCCTCTGACAGTGCAGCACTCCCTCAGCACTGACCCTCCGACAGTGTGGCACTCCCTCAGCACTGACCCTCCGACAGTGCGGCACTCCCTCAGTACTGACCCTCTGACAGTGCAGCACTCCCTCAGCACTGACAGTGCGGCACTCCCTCAGCACTGACCCTCCAACAGTGCGGCGCTCCCCCAGCACTAACCCTCCGACAATGCTCGCACCCTCAGTACTGACCCTCCGACAGTGCGGTAGTCCCTCAAGACTGCGTCTCACGCTACCTCCACCTTCATACTAAAAGCAATGTCAACAGTTTCTTTGTTACTCCTGTCCTCATGCCAATATTTAAACAGTTGATCAGTAAATGTGCTGAAGGAATACACAGCTGTACTTTCTCTGCGTTGTTTACCCTTGTCCTGGCAATCTGTTATTAGTCTCTTTATACTCCTAGCCAATGCCAAAGGATTCCCAAGTTTAAAATGGTGAGACAAGTTTCAGCATGAAAGTGGTGTTTGCCTGTCCAATTCTTGTTGATATTGCACGTGGAAGAAACCATCGAAAGGTTACAGCACAGCTGGAGGTCATTCGGCCCATTGTTCCTAACTCTGCTCTCAAAACAAAGAATTCCCCAAGTGCTTTGTCCCCATAGTCCTGTATGTTGTTCCTCAGAGAGCCCTGCGCTGAGCGAATTTCGATAAGTTTAGATGTGGGCCTTTGCACTCTCATGAGTTTCTCTAGGTTCTTGCAGGTGTGACCATTGTAGAGATCACAATCAGCACTCTGTATAAAGAGCAGAATCTCTCCATGGACAAATGGGTAATAAATACCCTGCAAACCAAGCACTGAGTCCCTGACTGCACACAGCCCCAGCACGGAGATAGGCCCCAGCACGGAGATAGGTCCCAGCACGGAGATAGGTCCCAGCACGGA
>NW_025969911.1:0-2225 GCF_021869965.1 Rhincodon typus | reverse complement strand
AGCACGGAGATAGGTCCCAGCACGGAGATAGGTCCCAGCACGGAGATCGGTCCCAGCCCGGAGATCGGTCCCAGCACGGTGATCAGTCCCAGCAGGGTGATCAGTCCCAGCACAGTGATCAGTGATCAATCCCAGCAGGGTGATCAGTCCCAGCAGGGTGATCAGTCCCAGCACGGTGATCGGTGATCGGTCCCAGCACAGTGATCAGTTCCAGCACGGTGATCAGTCCCAGCACAGTGATCAGTGATCAGTCCCAGCACGGTGATCAGTGATCAGTCCTAGCATGGTGATCAGTCCCAGCACGGTGATCAGTGACCAATCCCAGCAGGGTGATCAGTCCCAGCACGGTGATCAGTGATCAGTCCCAGCACAGTGATCAGTGATCAGTCCCAGCATGGTGATCAGTCCCAGCACGGTGATCAGTGATCAATCCCAGCAGGGTGATCAGTCCCAGCACGGTGATCAGTCCCAGCACGGTGATCAGTGATCAGCCCCAGCACAGGGAGGTGAGCTCATCACATAACAACTATTTATATTTATACCACACCGTTTATGCATTTCACAAGTGTCCCAAGGTGCTTCAGAAGAGAAAGCAAACATTTGCCTCTCAGTCACACAAGGAGGTATTGCTGGGGCCCTGCCCTTTCAGGAGAGAAATGTATGGATTTTTCTGTCAGAGGCTTGTGCAACTTTGGGCCTTTCTACCTCAGAAGCCGGTGGAGCTAGGGTCTTTAAATATGTTTCAGGCAGAGTTGGATAGGTTCTTGTAAGGCAGAAGACTCAAAGATATCTGGCAGTAGGTGGGAATGTGGAATTTCAAGCACAAAACAGATCAGCTATCATCTTTTTGAATGCCAGAGCAGCTTGAGGGGCTGAATGGCCTACTCCTGCTTCCTACTTGTTTGTGTTAGCTCAGAAGCCCAAAGGTTTGGTCAATGATGTGGGATTTATGGAGCACTTTAAAAGAAAAGATTAAAGTATTGAAGTGGGAGTTTAGGGAAATCCAGACTGGACAGCCGATGGAATTATTACATCAGAGATATAGCCAATGTTTCCGAGGGCAGTGGGGCTGGGGTTATTACACACAGGGAGGAGCAAGGGCTGCATTTGTAAACGATGGAAAGTTTAAAAGCAAGGTGTTCTTTGACCTGGAGTTGGTGGGGGTCAGTGAGCACAGTGGTTGGTGGGGGAATGGGCAAGCGCACATTCAGGACGTGTCTAGCAATGTTTTGGACAACCTCAGGTTAATGGTAAGTAGAATGTGGGAAAGCAGTGAGAAGTTTTGTTGGAATAATAAAATCCAACAGTGGTGCTGTGTAAGTGAAGGAAACAGACAGAGACAAAGGCAGATTGGAGCAGGAAGAGGCCACTCAGCCCCTCTAACCTACTCTACCATTCAATAAGATCATGGCTGATCTGATTACCCTATATTCCTGCCTACTCCAAATAACTTTCACCCCCCCCGCCGCCTTGCTCATTAAGAATCTTATCTGTCTCCACCTCCTACATAGTCAGAGACCCTGCTTCCACCCCATTTCCAGGGAAATGGTTCCAAAGACTCATGACCTTCTGCAACAAAAAAAAATTCTCCTCATGCCTGGGATGGGAATCCAATACTGGGTTTGTCAAAAGTGCCCGCATTCCATGAAAGAATGAAGGAGTCGAAAGAGAGAGACGTGGTGCTGGGGTAGAGCCAGCTGTTGGCTACCTGTGATATTGATGCTATATTTGCTCTCTGCCCTTTGTGACCCCATCCTAAACCTTGTGTTGTGGAATGATACTGGAACTGAACTTTGTCACCAGACAGGTTATTCTGGGATGTAGGGCTTGTTACCAAGGTCAGCATTTACTGCCCGTCCTAAGTCAGGATGGTGAGTGGCTTGGAGGGGAGCTTGAGGAGGGTGTTCTTTGCTCCCCTGGTCTTTTACAGAGGTTACATGGTTGGAACATGCTGTTGAAGAAGCTTTGGTGAATTTCTGCAAAGCATCTTTTAGGTGGTACACACTGCTGCGACTGAGCGTGGGTAATGGAGAGGATGAAATCAGTGGAGGCTGAAGGATGTTGGGGTGGGTACATGGTGAAGGTGTGTCAGTGGGGTTGAGAGACATGAGGACAGGGTGGGGAGGTGAGGGTTGAGTGACATTGCGGGGGAGGGGGAGGGGTGGGGATTGAGTGACGCTGTGGGGGGAGGTGGAGCAGTGGGGATTGAGTGGCACTGGGGGGGG
>NW_025969910.1:0-13384 GCF_021869965.1 Rhincodon typus | reverse complement strand
GGTTGTCTCTACTCCCCTTCTTGAACAAGGGGACAACATTTGCTAGTCTCCAGTCTTCTGGCACTATTCCTGAAGACAATGACGACATAAAGATCAAAGCCAAAGGCTCTGCAATCTCCTCTCCAGCTTCCCAGAGAATCCTAGGATAAAACCCATCCGGCCCAGGGGACTTATCTACTTTCACACCTTCCAGAATTGCTAACACCTCCTCCTTATGAACCTCAATCCCGTCTAGTCTAATAGACTGTATCTCAGTATTCTCCTCAACTACATTGTCTTTTTCCTGCGTGAATACTGACGAAAAATATTCATTTAGCACCTCTCCTATCTCTTTGGACTCCACACACAACTTCCCCTACTGTCCTTGACCAGCCCCAATCTTACTCTAGTCATTCTTTTATTCCTGACATACCTATAGAAAGCTTTAGGGTTTTCCTTGATCCTACCTGCTAAAGACTTCTCATGTCCCCTCCTGGCTCTTCTTAGCTCTCTCTTTAGGTCCTTCCTGGCTAACTTGTAATTCTCAAGCGCCCTAACTGAGCCTTCACGCCTCATCTCTACATAAGCCTCCTTCTTCCTCTTGACAAGAGATTCAACTTCTTTAGTAAAGCACAGTTCCCTCGCTCGACCACTTCATCCCTGCCTGACAGGTACATACTTCTCAAGCACACGCAGTAGCTGTTCCTTGAACAAGCTCCACATTTCAATTGTGCCCAGCCCCTGCAGTTTCCTTCTCCATCCTATACATCCTAAATCTTGCCTCATCGCCTCATAATTGCCTTTCCTCCAGCTATAACTCTTGCCCTGCGGTATATACCGATCCCTTTCCATCCCTAAAGTAAACGTAAACGAATTGTGGTCACTATCACCAAAGTGCTCACCAACCTCCAAATCTAACACCTGGCCTGGTTCATTACCCAGTACCAAATCCAATGTGGCCTCGCCTCTTGTTGGCCTATCTACATACTGTGTCAGGAAACCCTCCTGCACACATTGGACAAAAACTGACCCATCTGAAGTACTCGAACTATAGCGTTTCCAGTCAATATTTGGAAAGTTAAAGTCCCCCATAACAACTACGCTGTTACTTTCGCTCCTATCCAGAATCATCTTTGCAATCTTTTCCTCTACATCTCTGGAACTTTTCGGAGGCCTATAGAAAACTCCCAACAGGGTGACCTCTCATTTCCTGGTTCTAACCTCAGCCCATACTACCTCAGTAGACGAGTTGTCATCAAATGTCCTTTCTGCCACCATAATACTGTCCTTGACTAACAATGCCACACCTCCCCCTCTTTTACCACCTTCCCTGATCTTACTGAAAAATCTAAACCCCGGAACCTGCAACAACCATTCCTGTCCCTGCTCTATCCATGTCTCCGAAATAGCCACATCATCGAAGTCCCAGGTACCAACCCATGCTGCAAGTTCACCCACGTTATTCTGGATTCTCCTGTCATTGAAGTAGACACACTTCAAACCACCTTCCTGCCTGCCAGTACACTCCTGCGACCTTGAAACCTTATTTATGACCTCACTACTCTCAACCTCCTGTACACTGGAGCTACAATTCAGGTTCCCATCCCCCTGTTGAATTAGTTTAAACCCTCCCGAAGAGCATTAGCAAATTTCCCCCCCAGGATATTGGTACCCCTCTGGTTCAGGTGTAGACCATCCCGTTTGTAGAGGTCCCACCTACCCCAGAATGACCCCCAATTATCCAGGTATCTGAATCCCTCCCTCCTGCACCATCCCTGTAGCCACGTGTTCAACTGCTCTCTCTCCCCATTCCTCGCCTCGCTAGCACGTGCCATGGGTAACAAACCAGAGATAACAACTCTGTTTGTTCTAGCTCTAAGCTTCCACCATAGCTCCTTGAATTTCTGCCTTCTGTCCCCATCCCTTTTCCGACCTATGTCGTTGGTGCCTATGTGGACCACGACTTGGGGCTGCTCCCCCTCCCCCTTAAGGATACCGAAAACATGATCCGAGACATCATGGACCCTGGCACCTCGGAGGCAACAGACCAACCGCGAGTCTCTCTCGTTCCCACAGAATCTCCTATCTGTCCCCCTAACTATGGAGTCCCCAATGACTAATGCTCTCCTCCTCTCCCCCCTTCCCTTCTGAGCAACAGGGACAGACTCTGTGCCAGAGACCTGTACCCCATGGCTTACCCCTGGTAAGTCCCCCCCCCCAACAGTATCCAAAACGGTATACTTGTTTTTGAGGGGAATGGCCACAGGGGATCCCTGCACTGTCTGCCTGTTCCCTTTCCGTCCCCTGACTGTAACCCATCTGCTTTTTTCCTGTACCTGAGGTGTGACTACCTCCCCGTAACTCCTCTCAATTACCCTCTCAGCCTCCCGAATGATCCGAGGTTCATCCAGCTCCAGCTCCAGTTCCCTAACACGGTTTCCGAGGAGCTGGAGTTGGGTGCACTTCCCGCAGATGAAGTCAGTGGGGACACTAGTGGTGACCCTTACCTCCCACATTCTACAGGAGGAGCATACAATTGCCCTAACATCCATTCCCACTGTTCTGAATTCCCAAACTGACAAATTTAAAAAAAAATACTTGGAGCCTTACCAAATCAGCGCTCAGAACCTTTTTTTTTGGTTAGAGGAGGAGGATGGGTGGGAGACACTACCTATGTGGTGTTTCGGGTAAAGCAACCGCCCAAAAAGATTACCTCACTTCGTCCAAAAATGGAGTCACGCGAGGTAAGACTTTTATAATCGAAAAGCCCTCTTTCCCAGGCTGCCCTCGCCCTTCCTCCCGGACTCCCGCCGCTGAAACAACTGAAAAGAAAAGAGGCTGCATTCCTGGGAAATCTCAAAACACCAGTCTTTCTCTCAATATCCCAATGCACTGACCAATTGTAAAACAGAAACTGTTAACATTAGGCTCTGCAAAAGCTCCTAATGCAGGGAGTCAGCCTCATTGCGTAGCTGGAGGCCTTTCTGTTTTCAGAAGCTATCACCAGTTTATGTGTGATGCTTACATGCAGTAGAGTTGTGGTGTTAGCACGGACATGAGCAAGAACGGTAACATCCACATCGTGAACAACCAACAAAGATAATCACCGTCACTGCTTCACTTCAAGGTCCCTGATTTGTGAAGCCGTGAGTTTTACTGGCAAAGAAAACACATTTGTCGTCAGGAGGCTGCTTCTGTGTCTCCTCTTTGTCTGCTCGATTCACCATGAACTTCCTTTCTGCTGTTCCACAAGCACTTCTGCTTCTCCTTTTCTTGTATTCTCATCCCTTCATTCACAGTTTGGTCGGAATAACGAGGTGAGGCTGGATAAACTGTAGCCTTACCGGGGAATGTTGTGGTAATGGCACAGATATTTTTCTTTTCCTTTCTGTCAGTTAGCAGCCATTTCGAATGAAGAATTGGTCCTTTCTGTGTCTACCACAATATGTGTCTCCATTTGTCTCTCTTTGACTCTGTGTATCCACCTCACCCCCTTTCACACTCTCCGACACTCCATTGTCCACATCCCTCATTCCCCATTTCTGCTCTTTGAAAAGATCACTCTCATTCATTTTTAAACCAACAGTAAAGACATCGCTCTAATACTATTATTGTGGTGGCATTGTTTTTTTTTCTGGTGGGTTAGGAATTCTATTTTGAATTCTGAAGATTCACAATCTTTTGAGACCAGAAATGACTCCTCACCTCAGTCATAACAGACAGACACATTATCCAAGGAATGTGAGCCCAGTACTAGACACTCCACTCTCAAAGTGTTTCCGAATTTCAGACTTTTCAAAGAGGAGAAATGGGAAATGGGGTTGTGGACAATGGAGTGTCGGAGAACGTGAAAAAGGGAGAGGTGGATACACAGAGTCAAAGAGAGACAAATAGAGACACATATTGTGGTCGACACTGAAAGGACAATTCTCCATTTCACATGGCTGCTAACTGACAGAAAAGAAAAGAAAAAGGCAACCATTTAAGCAGAGCTTTTCAGCACCTCATGGCAACGGAAGCAGCATTACAGCTGATGAAGTCCTTTTAAAGTTGTAAAGTTGGCGTGAGTAAGCTAATGAGAGAGTGAATTTGATAAATACGTTGATTCGACAGATAAAGCGAATAATTTCTCCCGACATTATAACATAGAAATGCATAATTAACCTAGTAGGGATGAATGGTCACTGGATCTGAAACCTCAGCTCTGTTTCTCTCGAAAGATGCTGCCAAGCCTGCTGAGTTTCTCTACCAATTTCTGTTTTGTGTCAGATTGCCTCAGTTCTTTGTTTTAAGTTAACCTACACAACGTTTGGGACAAATGAGATCAGCTACTAGCTCCTGTACAGTCAGAACTGCTGGCACCACGATAAATTAGCGTAACAGAACTTCTATCCCCTGACTGCGAATTGAACCCAGGCTGCAGCGCTGAAAGCACTCAATCCTAACCACTGGACCATCAAGAAATACAACAGAGCTGCTCGTGTCTTTTCGTAATGACACTGCTTTTCCGTTTTCATTTCTGATCATATTCGCTGCAGATCGGTTTCTCCGTCTCTGAGTTTTTAACAGTGTGGAAAAAGACCATTTGGCCCATCGTTTCAGTGCAGCTCATCAAACCTCCATCCATTCTAGTCCCAGTTTCCAGCATTTAGCCCATAGCCTTGTGTGCTTGACTTTACGAAGGCAAATGTCAATGCATTTATCCCTGTGATGTCAAATAACACAATAAATGGGCCTGAAGTTTGAGATGGTAAAACTGTGTTAATACCCCCTTGAGGAACTCATCCTCATTTTCACCCACAGAGGGAGACACAGGTGCACATCCCCGAGAGTGACAGAGACCTCAAGATTATACCTGCTCCATGTGCTTGACGTCCGGTCTCCGTCCCCAGCCACAAGCTTCAGCGATAAAAGGCAGCTTCAGGTGGAACACAAGCAACTTCTCCGGACAATGAGAACTGTTTCCGTGAGCTGGGATATAAAATGGACAGTGAGCTGAAATAGTCTCACAGGCTGCTCACGTGCAACTTTCAATTTCGAAAACTCATCAAACCAATCACTGCATCACCTTAAATCGTGTGAGGTTTTATGCTTCTTGCTCTCGAACAGGCAGTGATTGGCATATGTCCCTCTTAACCGAAATGTTCGTCAGCCACCTCTCCTGTAATACCTTTCCCAAACAAGAATACAATGAGCAAATCCCTTTCAGCTCTCAACCGTTGCTGGCGGTATTCAAATAGCGCAGGAATAGCCAATTGATTTGCAGTCCATCGCCTTAACCACTCGGCCACGACTATATACGTCGCAGCGCTGAGCTCTGCTTTCCAGGTCTCTCTCCCTCTCTCTCTGTGTGGAGCTGAGGAAGAGTGAATCATGACTCGGTTTGTTTGAATCCAATCACTTCTCAGATTTCTGAAGGGTTAAATTCAGTGCATGGTAGATCCAGCTGTTTCATCCCAACAGATGGGATAAACATTCATTTAAAAACAAAAACATAAATTTCAGGAAAAGCTCAGCAGATCTGGCAGAGAATCAGTGTCAACGTTTCAGAACTCTGTTTTATCCCACAGGGACTGCCAAACCTGCTGAGTTTCTACAGCAGTTTTTGTTTGTCTCATTGTCCCGTAGCCGAGATGAGATTTGAATTCCTGATGTGCAGGAACGAGAATCCTTTCAATGTCACAAGTCAGTTCATGTCCCGAGAACATCAGAGTCAATGTCCCAGCCTTTAAAAGAAGGGGCAGGTGTCTTGACTGTTTGCGTTCAGTCGGAAATTTCACTCTTCATTCTCCTGTGATTCCGGTTTCCAAGAGTTTGTAAAGATTCAAAAAGCTGGAGATTGGGTTTTCTGTTTTGCTTCCTTAACATCGCCCCACCCCCCACTTCCAACTGTTAATATTTTCCCAAAATCTCTTCCCAATCCTCCGCCTTGCAACATGTGCAGGGATGAGGAAATCTTGTTTAATGGAGTGATTCCCGAGATCGGAAATGTTCTCTTTGGAGCAAAAAAGTTTAACCAGAGATTTCCTAGTGGTGTTCACAGCAGTGGGGGAGGGAGTGGCGGGAATAGGCGGGGTGATTGTCGGGAGAAACTGTAGACGCTGACCAGGGTCAGTTACCAGAGGACTGCAATTCAAGATATTTAATGCAAAACCATTTATGTCGATAAAACACAGAGAATACTGCAGAAACTCAACACGTTTCGTGGTACCTGTGGAAAGAGAAACAGAGCTGAAGTTTTGAGTATGGTAAGTTTCTTGTTCAGAACGTCAATAAATGACCAGACTCTCCGGTGGTGCAGTGTGACGGATTTTCTCGAGTTTGAGCAATAACTCATTGATCAGAAGGTTATTTGAAAGAAGACATACATGTTTAGGGAACGTAGTCGGCAGGATTCGAACCTGCGCGGAGTAACCCCAATGGATTTCTAATCCATCGCCTTAACCACTCGGCCACGACTACAGGGGTGAAGCTACCCTTTTACATTTCTCATGGAATGGGTTCAAAAGGAAAGAGGAGCATTCGGCTTGTCTTATCCGTGCCACAACCCTTATATTTCTTGTCAACCTGTACTTGATCAGAACGGAGACTGAATTGAACTACATTATTGAGAAATAGAGTGAATGGGAAGAATCCATTTCTATGAGCAAAGAGATTAATAGATCAATGGATTGAGAAAGAAAGATTTGTATTTTGAAAGCGCCTTTCCCCACTATCTCAATCACAACCAATGGAGTACTTTTGAAGCAGATTCTTCATTGGACAATCTAATGTGCAAATCAGGGCAGTTTGTTTAACCATCGGTCAAAAACGAAACTGTTTCAAATACTCACAATTGGCGCTGGATGTGCCATGGAGTTCATAACTAACTTTGGGGGTTTGCTGTGCTCTGATTTACACCCGGGTGCGTAATCTCAGGGGAAGGTGTTGCCCATTTAATCCAGAGATGAGGGGGATGTTCTCCCATTCAGACAGTAACAAATCTGTGGAATTCTTCCAACAGAGTTCTGATAAGGCTGGGTGTATTCAAGGCTGAGATAGACAGAGATTTAGTCATTTAGGGATTCAAGGGCGACTGTGATAAGGCAGAAAAGTGGAGTTGAGGATTAGCCATGATCTCATTTAAAGGTGTAATTGACTTGATGGGCCAAAATACTTCCATCTGTCCCAATGTCTTATCTGTCATTTGAAAAATGCGAGACAATTGTAAAGGAAGAAATAAAGGTCGTTTATAAAAGGTTATTGCAATCAAGCACAGTCAACATCGTTTGTTGAAAGGCAAATCACACTTGAAAATTTTGCCAGACTTCTTTGGTCATCTTACAAGCATAGTTGATAAAGACAAACGGCAGATGAAGTGCATTTGAATTTTTAACAGGCACTCAATAAGGAGCCATATCTCAGGTCATTGCACAAGGTAGGGGTTTACGCTGTTAGGTATAAATGAGCATGGGCTGCCCATTGTTTAATTAACATAAAATACAGAATCGAGATTAATGGGTATTTTTCAAGTTGGAAAGATATGATTTGTGGAGTGTCAGAATGGTCAGTCATAGGGCTGCAATTATTTATCTCTGTATTAATGACTTGGAGGAAGTGCCAGAATGTAATGTGTTCAGTTTTGCAGAAGATACGAAATAGGCGGAGGGCATGTTGCGGTAAGGACATGCGAATCTGCAAAGGGATATAGATAGGTTGAGTGAGTGGACAAAAACTTGGCTCATGCAGTTTCATGTCGGCAGTATGAGTTCTTGTCCTTTGGTAGGAAGAGTCAAAAGGTAGACTACTATTAAAATCGAGAGAAATTTCCAAAAAAAGGGGTACAAAGGAACCTGAGTGTTCTTGAGCATGAAGCAAACAGAGGTGAATGACATATTTATTTTTCTGGCAAAAAATGGTCTCCTTTCCTAAAGTTCACAATGAAAGAAACTAAGTACGTGTAAATTATTCGAAGGCCAGGATATTTCCAGTGTTGTTCCATGGGACATATTTGATAAATTGTTTATGGTTCTGTAAACTTTATTTGCCATGGAGCTGGGAGTGGGAGAGGGGAAAATTAAGGTCACCCATGATTATTGTCGTCCCTTTATCTGTCACACACAGTATCTGTTTTTTATACGCTTGTTTTCATGTTGTGGTTACTGTTAGTAGGCTTGTAGACTGCACCCACTGGTGACTTCTTTCTCTCACTGTTCCTCATCTCTACATAAACAGATTCTACATGCTTATCTCCTGAATCAAGGTAATCTCTAACCATTGTACAAATGTCACCACAACCTTGGCATTTCACACGCCTCTGTATGCCTTCTTGCAATATTAATTGATCTTCTACTGTGTTACTATTGCATATATTAAGAGAAAATAAAAGGGAAAACAAACGTTGCCGTGATTCGGATTCAAGTCGAAGCTGCTGTGGCTATATGCAGAGTATTGGCCATTATACGACCATGGCGCTTAACAACGAGGCACCGGGAAACGTACAATAAGCACACTGCTGGAGGGCATGCCAGGAGCAGCACCAGAAACACAACAGAAATACTCATCAAATAGCATACTGAAATGAGTGGACAAAATCTATCGAATGCAGGGCCATGGAGGATGTCAATGTCCAGCATTCAGAGTATGCAAAACTGAGGTTGATAGATTTCGTTAGATTAAACATATTAAGAAATCATGGGATAGTGCAGAAAAATGGCAGTGAAGCAGAAGTTCATACATAATTTCATTGATCAGCGAGGCAGGTTCAATGGGCTGAGTGGCCATTTGTTATGTTTCAAAATAAAAACATTACTTTCTTATATTCACTTGGCAAATGTAATTAATATTCGGGTGGAAATGAAGTAATTGTTCTGGGCTGCGGTCTTGTATATATTTCTCAAATGTAAATCGAGTTTTACATCGGCTGCATCAGCAGTTTCCTCACACAAGGAAATAACCACTGTTGCAGAAGATCATTTAACCCCAGTTCCCAGCCCTGGAATCAGAGAAATTCAGTGCCCTAACATTCTATATATGCAGGGTCAATCGGATTCTAATCCTAAGTCCCTATTCCGGTCAATCCCTGAAAAACTTGATCACCTTTGCTTCGCACAATATCTCTCTATGTGCCTGAAATGTATCCAAGAACTCTGCAGGTTGCAGCGGAGATTTACAAGAATGTTGCCAGGACTGGATAAGATGAAACTTTGCAGAATGTTTGGTTAGGCTGGGACTGTTCTCCTTGGAACACAGGAGGCTGACTGGAGTTTATAATCATATAACAGCATTTATTAACATTCAATATTCTTAGGGGTCTTGACAGCGTAAATATGGACAAATGCTTTCCCTGAGCATGACAGAGAAGGAGTTCAGGACATCATATCCGAATAAGGTTTAACCCATTTAATTCAGATATGAGGAGGAATTTCTTCGCTCGGGGCCAGTGAACTTGAGGAATTCTTTCCTGCAGACGGCTGTTGAAGCTGAATTGTTGGGTATTGTCAAACTGAGTTAGACAGACGTCTAATCAGTAAGATGGTCAAGAGGTACCCAGGTCAGGCAGCAGAACGGAGTTGAAGATTATCATTGAAAGATGCAGCAGACTCGTTGGGTCGAATATTTCTGCTCCTAATTTATTCCTACTGCTCCTCCATCATTTTGTCCATGGTCTTATTTAATCGATAGGTCCAATATTGTTTGGGGGGTGGACTTGGATAAAATTATAGTCTTAGTTTCACGCTGTCACGCCTTGTAGCTAATCACGGCCCTTTCACTCCGTTCCCTCTGCATTTGTTTTCCACCGATAACATTTTGGATTCTTCCAAACTGAATGTAAAGTCATTCTAAGTAAGACTGACTGCCAGCACCACCCCACAAACACTCAACGGCCTGGCTTATCTTTGTTAAGAAGCCCTGTCCACTGTGACTACTACACAACAGCAACATGGAGTCATTCTCTGTCTGAATTTTAAACCAAGGCTACAGTGGAGAAAGCTCCTTCCTAACGACGAGAACATTAAAGAAGCTACAACTTCACAGTGAAAGTTGGTTCATCAGTATTTCTTCTGCCTTGTTCCTTGTTCCTTGTGTCAGTGAATTAAATGTGCCTCTCAGTCTGTCACAGGCTTTCACTTTTGTTGTTTTTACAGAGTCGTGCCTTTACACTTGGAAAATGCTGGGAATACTCACAATCCTGTCCCTCCCTACCCGCGAATAAGCATTTCTTTGATCAAAATAAAACATGTCACACAGGAAGAAGAAATCTTCAGAGTCTTGGAAAACCTTCAGGAGGAGACCTCTCAGTTCTCTGCTGTAATCTTAGCAAAAAGATCATTCTCGCTTGGATTCTGTTCGTCACAGAGAGTTCGGGGAGTCCGTAAAGATCCGATGCATCTTCAGTGCGTCCTATTTCTTGAATTTCAAAATTAGGCGATTTTCAGCTTCATGACTTTCGACTCATTGTTCTGTTGTCGTGGCAACAGTCAATTTTGAACAAAGTTTATGGGAAATTGCCAGTTTCTGAGGATTTGGAAATGATTCAACGATCGACAAACGTCTTGGAAATGTTCGAAATATGAAAAATTATTTGCGGAGAGAGAATAAAAGATTTTTTTTTCAGATCGCAAACATTTCTCATATGGCTATTCAAAATTGAATTAAGTGGCGGGAAAAAGCTGTTTAACTCGCTTCAATTCATTCAATTTGATGCAAACTCCACAGGTCATTGAAACATTCAAAAAAGGAATTAGATTTATCTCAGCGAAACGTGCGAATGTTACATTCAACTTTGGTCAGAATTTTTGTCAGCTTAAAATAAAGAACTGCTGAGAGGAAGGGAGGGTTCAAAATGTAAAGAGACAGAGCCTTGTTTCTGGATTTCTTGGGTGGAGTTCGGAAAGTATGAAATGTTCCGAACATCATCGGAATGTGGTCGAATCATGAAGGCACCATTTTAAAGCGGGAATTGTGCCTCTGAGCGACGGTTTCCTTCCGACTCGAGAGGGTCTAATTTTACTTTTTAATTGAAAAAATGTTCAGTTTCATTTATAGTTCTTCACGGAGAATGAACTGCCGATCTTATTCAGCTGCACGTGTACAATAAATTTCTTTACACGTGAAGTCAAAGAAATTCGAAACTATTCCCCAACCGCCCACAGACTTTGTCTCACTGTTAAGGTGCCTCCTTAGGGACCGAGGGGTGCAGGTACATAATTCTCTGAAGTTTACATCACATATGGACAGAAAGGTTAAACAGGCTTTTGGCACGCCTGCCTTCATTGCTCAATCGTTTCAATTCAGGAGTTGGGAAAGTCATATTGAGGTTGGACAGAATGTTGGTGAGGCATCTTCTGGAATGCAGTGTGCAGTTTCGGTCGCACAATTACAGGAGGCATATAATTAAGCTGGCGAGTGTTAAGAAGAGGGTTACCAGGATGTTGCCTGGTATGAAAGGTTTGATTTATAAAGAAAGGTTGGCTAGATTTGGACTTTTTTCTCTGGTGCTTAGGAGGTTGAGAGGCGACCTGTCAGAAGTTCATAAAATAATGAGACGTGTAGATAGTACTAATTGTAGTTGCCTTTTCCCTAGGATGGGAGATTTCAAGACGAGGGGACATTCTTAAGTTGTGAGGAAATAATTTTTTAAAAAAGATAGGAGAGGCAGAACTTTGCAATGACTGTTAATAAAACGATAGCAAGTTCCAGCAGAGAAACGGGTGGCAGAGAAACGGATGACAGTAAAGCAGGCATACAAGGACGAACGTGTTTCGTTTGCCAGTGAAATTCACCACTTCACAAAGTGGAGAATATTGAAGTGCAGCAGTGACGGCGATTATTTTGCTGGATATTCACCTTGCGAATGCTTTATCCGCCGGTATCCCTGATTACATCACAAGGATGAAAGCTGCAGCGAGACGTGTGGAGCCAGTGGTGTAATTGATACGGCGTCTGACTTTGGTTTGGAAGATTGAAATGTTGTATCCTCTCTCGCTCGAGTGAAGTTGACAGCTTTTCTACCCTTGCAAATTGACAGATGCTTCCGAAGAGGAATGTATGCCCAGCGCTGTTTTTGTCAGATTCCCAGCAGCTGAAGTGATTGGATCGCTGGGTTTTGGAAATTGAAAATTGAAATTGAAAGGTAAATGAGTAACATGAGTGTGGGGTTACTTCAGCTCACTGTCTATTTCATATCCCAGCTCATGGCAACGGTACCCATTGTCAGGAGAAACTGCTTGTGTTCCACATAAAGCTGCCTTTTGTCGGGGTACGTTGTGTACGTCGGGAGAAGCGGGTACAACAGTGTGTGTATAATATCACAAAGACTGACACTGAGCCACACATTAAACGGTAAAGTTGATGTTGTTAACTTGCTCGCCCAGCTGGCTTGTTTTCGTTCAGACGTTTCGTCACCATACTAGGTAACATCATGAGTGAGACTTCCGATGAAGCGCTGTTGTTCTACTCCACTTTGAATTTATACTGCCCGGTCAGTTGCGGTGAGTTCTGTCATTTCCCGTTCTGTTCTGTATGGGTTGTATATGGGGTCCAATTCTATATGTTTGCTGATTGCATTATGGACTGAGAACAATGCTTCCAGGAATTCCCATGTGTGTCTATATTTGGCTTGGGCTACTACGGTTATGTTGTCCCAGGTAAACTGATGGCCTTCATTATCCGAGTGTACTGATATTAGGGAAAGTTCGTCATGTCATTTTGCCGCTAACTGATGTTCATGTATTCTGATGGCTAGTTTCCTTCCTGTCTCTCTGTTACAATGTTTGTGGCAGTCGTTGTCCGGTATTTTGTAAACTATGTCGGTTCTGCATGTCGTGGGTATGTGGTCTTTAATCCTTGTGAGTGTTTGTCGTAGCATGGCTTTGGGCTTGTGTGCTACCGTAATTCCTAGTGGTCATAGGAGTTGTCAGTTCTGATATGTTCTTGATGTATGGCAGTGTAGCCAGTGTGTTAGGGCATAATGTGTCCTCTTTCTGTTGCTATTTAGTAGGCACCTGCGGATGAAATTGCAGGGATATCCGTTCAAAACGAAGATTTTGTATTGGTGTTCTTCCTCTCTCTGTATAGTTCTGGGTCGTTGCAATGAGTGGTGGCCCGTTTAAATAGTGGCCCGACACAGCTTAGTTTGTGGACCACTGACCTGAGTTAGTTGCCAAATTAAAAGTTTCCGAATCCCTCGAGGCACTGAACCGAGTTGTGATGTGCAAAGGACAACACACAAAGGAGAGTCCTTGTGTGATTGATCCAATGTGATCTGTATACCAGGGTAAACAGTGAAGACTGGTCTTCAGCACCCACGTTGAGCCTGGCTCCACTCGGCCGACAGTCAAATCTCACAAACTACCATTGCCCTTCACTTTTCCTGACCTCCCCTCTATTCTTGTTATAAACTGATTACACGTCAGACAGTTGC
>NW_025969909.1:9148-13387 GCF_021869965.1 Rhincodon typus | reverse complement strand
GCTGAGCTTTTCCAGCAACTTTGTTTTTGTTCCTGATTTACAGCATCCGCAGTTCTTTTGGTTTTTATTTGCTGATAAATATACTTTGAATTCAGCATTGCTGTGCTATGGGTGAGGCATTTTTTCCAACCCTCCCAACAACAGTAATTTCAGGAACATTAGAAATAGTTTTCAAATGAATTATAATATTTATACTTGTATAGAGCAATGATTCTCCAATCCTTTTACAGATTTGTTCAGAAAGATATTTTAGCCGAATGCTAACTTTTTCTTGAGAACAAAGGTCTTAGAGGATGTGGAAGTTACCTTCAAACAATGATTCTCTGACTTGTTCAGCTTCTATTGACAAACTAGTTAAGCAAAAGCTCTTAGGTTTATAGGTTGCATGATTTTGCTTTGTATTGTCCTCCAATAATTACCTTAGTGCAACTTTGCGCTATAAGTTGGAGCTTGTATTTGAGAATCTATTGTAAAGCAATATGAACAGTATTTGATTGTGCTGAGGTTATTAGCTGATTAGTGTGAAGCAGGAATCTGTGGTATTTCCACTAAAAAGAATTCCACTGAATATTTGCAAAGGCTCAGCAGGTCTGGTAGTATCTTTGGAGAGAAATCAGGGCTAGCATTTCAGGTTCAGTTTTTGTTTCTGACTTTCAGCATCCGCAGTTCTTTTTTTTTCTTATTTTCCATTTAATATTTCTTCCTTTTTTTTGTCTTGACGGTACAGAAGTAGCTGGTATTTGTTGTTTTCCAGTGGCTGTACAGCTAAAATTCGCAAGTCTGTGGATTTCGGAGCATCACACCTCTCTATTTTGTCACTGGGTGGCATAGGACGTTGCTCCTCCAAAGTGCAGATTGCTATTCTGAGCCTTCCAGACATTTGAAAAAGTTTGAGTGCATTTGTCAATTTTGTTTTAGAATGATGTTTAATGGTTCCTATACACATTTACAGGGTGTTGATATTCTAATTGTGATTTAAAAATTCAGCTAAATATATGGAGCACACAATCTACAATTTTTGTGATCATGTTTTAATAAATTATTGAATATTGGAATAAGAAACTGAAACATCTTGTACCACTGGGAACATCCCAGAACACTTTGGTTAGTTCAAACGCTGTAATGTTGCTATGTAGGTGAACAATCACTTCAAGGACAAAGTAGATTTTCTCTGTTTAAATTTGTTTATTTTTGTTGACAGGTTATTGCTGCTGCATGTTCCCTTCTCACTCCACAGAGAGCAAATATGATTCTCCTTTCACCCAACCACAAAGAAAAGTGTACACTAAAAGAGCGCTGGTTTGGGACTTTATATAATGTTGAAGGTAAAGTGACCTATAAATGGATTAGTTTTGTGGTATATGTTGTCCTGTGTCTGAGCAAGAAGTCAGTGCTTTTAAGAGATTATGAACATGATGGGAATGGACAGGCCTCTTTTATTGTACGTGAGGTTGAAGACATTGGATTTGCATAAATGTAGATTTGAAATGTTGAGTGTTATGCAGAACAATCCGTTTAGAATATGGTTTTGCAGAATAGTTTCTAATTGTGTGTATTTTTCCATTTGATCACAAGATAATTGCAAGTACAGAAGGCCATTGACTTGAAGTATTGTATTACAGTATCCATTTGATCCAGTAGCCCTTCATACCCTGACTGTGGTCCTGAAAGTGATATAGTATCCGTGAAATATGATAACACGTTGCCTGCCAGTTAGCATATATGCTTGACTTGAGACTAAATATTCTCAATATTACATCAAATTACTGATTTAATTATATCTTATCTGTGGGTGAGAAAACACGCCAACACTTTAACAAATTTAAAGAACCAATTTATATACATGCCAGTTTGTTCTGAAATAATCTTTGGGTCTCATTGTCCGTGACTTACAAAGCCAGCTTCTTGCCCATTTCTTCTTTTATCTGTTTCCTCATAGATGAACAATTATCATCTCTATCCTGTCTTAAAGTAGAGTCAAACAAATCACAATAGTTTTCTTTAGGTACTTTATTATTTAACAGGACTTTTTTCATTGTTCTATTGCTGACAGACATTGACAAGTATTGGGCTGATTTATGGGCAGGTGACTTTCCGTTAAATCGTGCTCTTCATCTGCCAAAAGAAAACAAGTACATAGGTGAGCCATATCTTAAAGTTTGTATTTAGTTTTACAGCTAACTAAAATCACAAAATAAAATCTTTTGCAAAAAATTTAACCGCAGAAATTTAGTAAGGCTAATTTAATTAATTCATATTTTTAGTCAATAATAAAACTGATGGCGGCTCTTCTTTTCAGCAACTGATTTTGCACTGAAGAGGTCTGATCGTGTTGATACCCTGTATCCAGTGAAAATTTTAGATAACAAAAATGGTCGCCTGTGGTACAAAAAGGATACCAAGTTTCAAATTCCTAAAGGTAGATTACCTGATTTCTTCTTTTTACCTTAGTTGCAGTAAATGAAAGGGGCAGCAATAATTCAAGTACTTCTACAATTCGAAAAGGCTGATTACCTTCCTGTAACAAGTGATTATTATTGAGGTATAGGAACATAGCACTTAGGAGGAGGATTACACCATTCAGTCCTTTGAGTCTGCCCCACAATTCAATGAGGTGAAGTCTGATGTTGTGGTCTCAAACCCAGTTTCCTGTCTCCTCGTATAACCCTAGATTCCCTTATCTATTCTGCTTGAATAAATTAAATAACATAGCCTCCACTGTTTTCTGGGAAGAAAATTCCACTGTCTAACAATCCTCTGAGAAAAGAAAAAGTTCTCTACATCTCCTTCTTGAAAGGGAGACCAGAGTTACAGGGATGGCGTGGGTCTCGAGATGGGATGCAGTTCAGAGAGTCTCTGTGGACTTGATAGACCGAATGGCCTGCTTCCACACTGTAGGAATTCAATGATTCTGTGGTTGGCTTTAGAACATACTGCTCCAGGAAATTGTCCCAAAATACACTTCATAAGCTCATTTACTAGGCTACGTTTGCTTTTCTGGTTCATCCAGTCTACCAGTCTACCATGATTATTGCAATACCTTTTTCCTGTATGCTCTGTCCCATTTAATTGGTGTATAAACTTCACCCACAGTGACCTGTTATCTTTTAATTCAGTGCAACATTTTGGTGCACTGTGTGTCAGTGGTGGTAAGCGAATGTTGAAAGTGGTGGATGGACTGCCACTCATCTGTGCTGCTTTGTCCTGAATGCTGTCAAGCATCTTGAGTGTTGTATGAACTGCACTCATCTAGACAAGTGGAGAGTATTCCGTCAATTTGCAGACTTGTCTTGTTGATGATAGACAGGCATTAGGAGATGGAGTGAGTTACTTGCTGAAGATTTCCCAATCTCTGACCTGCTGTTATAGCCACCGTGTTTATATAGCTGGTCCAGGTTAGTTTCTGGTTAATGATAGTCCACAGGATGTTGATAGTGGCCAATTCTACATCTTGCCCTTCCGGGCTAAGGTCACTTCTCACTACTGTATTACTGACATCCTTAATTAATAGAGCCATTCCCATTACGTTTTCCTGGCTTCCTATGATTTTGGGATGTTAGGTACCTTTCAATATTCCGGTCCTATATTTGGTTACCCATTCCTGTGTTGGCTAAAATCATACATATTTATTTCTATCTGTGCTAATCATTTATTTTGTGATGCTGCAAGCATTCAACACAGAGCCTTTAAGTTTTTTGTCTTTTTACAGTTCCTGGAACATTTGGTCTGATCTGCTAATGCATTCCTAAAGTTTGTACACTGTCACTTCCTATCACACTGTAGTTATCATCAGCTAAATTGCTACCCTGCTGTATTTTCTTGTTCTTTTCCTGTGATTTACCACATCTCCTCTCACGTGTTCACGTCCGACCCCACCCTATAGATCAAAGCGTCTCTACAGCCTGATTTACAAAACACACCCAAATACTGGCCCCAGCACTGTTCAGGCGAAGACTATACCAGCAGTGCAGCTCCTGCTTTGTTCAGTACATGCCAGTGCATTGTGAATCAAAACCCAGTTTTCCACATTAATCTTTTGAGCTACACAGCCATCTCTTTATTTACTTGATGCCAATTTGCTTGTGCTTCGGGTAATAATCCAGGGACTAATAGTTTTTAGATTCTGAGATAACAAGGTGTAGAGCTAGATGAACACAGCAGGCCAAGCAGCATCAGAGGAGCAGGAAAGCTGACGTTTCGGGCCTAGACCCTTCTTCAGAAATTTTCTGAAGAAGGGTC
>NW_025969909.1:0-9048 GCF_021869965.1 Rhincodon typus | reverse complement strand
AGCTCTACACCTTGTTATCTCAGATTCTCCAGCATCTGCAGTTCCTACTATCTCCTGAAATGCTTTTAGATTCTGCTTTCTAATTTAGACCCTGCATACTCATAAACTCCAACCAGAGTCTCTTTCCTAGTCCTACTTGTGTTAGCACCTACATTCACAAAAACAAGCGGATCTTCATCCTTGCTTTGGAGGTTACTCTGCAACCCAGAGAGAATGTCCTTAACCCTGGCACCAAGCTGGTAAGCCCAGTGAAGGCATCGCTGGTAAGCCCAGTGAAGGCATTGCAGCCAAGCGTGATACAAGTATTTGAAATCCATACCTGAGCTCTACAGGCAGTGTCTGCTGGATCAGAAGCAGAAATACAGTTAATTTTTTGCTCCTTAACTAAAAGATATTGAAGTCAGTTCTAGTGCTGTGACTATTATAAATGTTTGGTCCATTTACTTCTCAGTAGTTCTAGAGCATATTATTATTTTTAAGTTCCCTGATCTCACTCATTTGATTTTTATGACATTATATTTTATTGAAGGAGCAAATTCCTTTACTCTTTTGCTTTTTTTTTGATGAATTGTTGGCTTATTTCATTTCATATTCCTTCCTGAGTAGATGGCTTTGGGTTTTTTTCACTGTTTTCAGTGGTTTGATGGTAACTTTGGTGAGCACATTTCTTGCATTCCAAAGTTTGTGTTCTTTCTGCGTCTGTAGAGCGTAAGTCAACATTATTTACCTTTTTTTAAAAATTGTTATTCTATGAAGTTCAGTATGGTGGAATTAATAGTGGCATGTTTGATGTTTCTAAAGAAAATTGGGAAATGTGTATTCTCCATGGTAAAAATTATGCCTTGTACCATAAATTTTGTGGATATTTATATCCTCTTTAATTGTTAATATTACTTTTACAGTATTTTCTAGTTTTTTAACCTGCATACAAGTAAATATTTTCAGCTAATTATTAGGTGCACTGTTGCTTTTTATGATATTCACACACATTCTTACTTTACAGGTTATGTCCGATTCCACTTGATATCGCCTCATGTTCATAAAAGTCCAGAGAAGTATGCATGCATTTTATATAACAACCAACTAAGTCATCTTAGATGAATCACACATTTGATTAGCTGAGGCGGAGAATGACTGTGTTTTTCAGTAAATGAATTAACTGATATTGTGGCTAAATATTTACATTACTTTCAGTTTTTCCCAAATTACGTTGTGACACCATGATGCTAGTTGACCACTTGGTGTCAGCCATAATTTTGGACTTGGCAGCTTATTTTACAGCCAACTGTTCTTCCTGCTGCTAACCCTGCACCTATTCATCTAGCACTGGGAACCATATTGTGGCTGACCAACAAACTGTCCTGCTATTGTTACTTATCATTAGTTATGCAGGAATTTACTGACTAGTAAGCACTTGTTTGGCACAGCTTCATGTGTATTAATTAGAAATGCAAAAGACTGACATATGTTTGCAATAATATTTTACCAGTGATACAGCAAAAAAAAAACTGGGAGAAAAATGTACTACACAGCTGCAAAAGTATTTTTCTAGTGCTCAAGAATATTGTGGAGACAAAGTAAAAATATCCTTTGATACTTGTCCACCACCTGTAACTGCCAGTGATTTGGGGTATGTTAAGGGAAGTCTTCCTTATGTTAACTTTGCACAGATCAGTGTTCAGGGTTTGGTGCGAAGTCAGAATAGTGCTTTACTCAAGTAAGTTGTCGCCTCCATGCTATATCGAGTGAATGATCTTGCCCAAGATTCTGTATGCAGTGTTTGTATTCATTCACAGAATGTGGACATTGCTGGATAGGCCAGCATTTATTGCCAATCCTAAATGGCCCTTTGGCTGATAGTGGTGAGCTGCCTTCTTCAGCTGCTACAGTCATTGTCATGTAGATACACCCACAGTGTCGTTACGGAGGGAGTTCCAGGATTTTGACACAGCAACAGTAGAGGAGTGCAGTATCATTTCAAGTCAGGATGGTGTGTGGCTTGGAGGGGAACCTGCAGCAAATATTACTGCCAAATATCTGTTGCCCTTGTTCTTCTCAGTGGTAGAGGTCTTGGGTTTGGAAGGTGCTGTATGAGGAGCCTCAAATCGCTGCAGTGCATCTTGTAGATGGTACATACTGCTGCTACTGTGAAAGGTGGTGGATTTGACTAATATTGAATGTGTTAAACGAAGTGCCAGTCAGTTCTGGATGATGCCGAGTTCAGTGAGTATTGTTATAGAGTCATAGACGTCTATAGCACAGAAAAATGCCTTTCAGCCCATTGAATCTGCACTGGTCAAAAACAAGCACCTAACTATTCTAATCTCATTTTTCAGCACTTGCACCTTGTTTGCTTTGGCAGAGCAAATGCACATCTGGGTACTTCTTAAATATTGTGAGAGTTTTTATCTCTGCCACCCTTGCAGATAGTTAGTTCCAGATTCCTGCCACTCTCTGGATGATATTTTCTTCCTGTATTCCCTCTGATGCTCTTGTCCCTTATCTTAAATCAATGCTCCCTGGTTCTTGATTCCTTTAAAGGGAAATGTTCCTTCCTGTCCATCCTTCTCTGCTCCTCATAATTTTATACATTGCAATCATATCCCCTCAGTCTGCTTTATCCAAGAATACAACCCCAGTTTATCTGAACACTGTTCACAACCAAACTTCTCCAGCCCAGGCAACATCCTCTCCAGTGTAATCACATTCCTCCAATAATGTGACATAATATTCTAGCTGTGGCCTAATCAACGTTTCATACTGTTCCAGCATCACCTGCTTGCTTTTAAACTCTGTGCAATGGTTAATAAAGGCAAGTATCCCATTCTTAACACTTTGTCTACCTGTCTTGCTATTTTAAGGGACTGGTGGACATGTACACCAAGGACCGGCTGACCTTTGGTCTTTCAGTGTCCAATGTTTGCCGTGTATTCCCTTGCCTTGCCCTGTCTAAGTGCATCACCTTACGCTGATCAGATTGATTTTCATTTGCCACTTATAAGCCCATCTGACCAACTCGCCTATATCCTCCTATAATCTAAGACTATACTCCTCACCACTTACCACCCCATCTATTTTTATATCAGCTGTGAGCTGCTGGAGCCACAGTTATCGAGGCAAGTGGAGAATGTTCCATTACATCCATGACATGTGCCTTTTATATAATAGTCATTTTGGAGTCAGGAGGTGAGTTCTTCACCACAGATTTCCCAACCTCAAGTGCTGTTGTAGCCAGTATTCATAAGGCCGGTCCAGTTCAGTTTCTGATCAATCGTGAGTCCTGGGATATTGATAATAGGGAGTTTAGCAATGGGGGTAAAGCCACTGATTGTCAATGGAAGATGTTTCAATTTTTATCTTTTGGGAGATGGCAGTTGTGTGTTGCAAATGTTGTTTACCACTTATCATTCCTAAGCCTGGCTGTTATCCACCTCCTTGTTGCATTTGGACACTGACTGCATCACTATCTTAGGGAGTCATGAATGGTTCTGTACATTGTATGAACATTCTCACCTCGGTCCTTCTGATGGACTGAAGTTCATTGATGAAGCAGTGCAAGATGGTTGGGTCTAGTATACAACCCTGAATCCTGGTTATAAGGAAGGCAGAGGAATGGATCAAGAATTGAGGAGAAAGATTTGACCATACCTCAGCGTAGAACTTAATGCTGAAGATGATATTTCAGAGAATCAATGCTGCAGGAGATTGCGCAATCAGTAGATCGTCATTTGTTGAGGAGACTTCAGACCTCCCAAGACTAGTCACTGTGGCCTGCCAGTTTCTGTGAAAATCATTGTTACATTGAACTTCTTTGCCTCTATCGAGCTTGAGATTCAAGAACTCTTAATTAATTTCAGCTTTTGCAATTTATCATGTGGAATTCAAACCCATGTTCCCAGAGCTTTACTTGTGCCTCTGAATTACTAGTCGAATGACAACACCATTGCACCACCACCTCTGCACTGGTGTCCTATTTGTGAGAATGGAATAGTACATATCATTACTAATGAATGGACCCTTTCAAGCACAAAAGGAAGTGGACTTGCCTTCGCTGAACTTGCAGGATCATTATCAATTGCACCCACGTTGCCATCAAAGTACCAAGAACCATGAGATTGATCAACTAGAGGCTTCCACATCCTCAATGTACAACTGGTCAGCAACCACAACAAGAGCTTTTCACATTTGTGTGTTCAGTGTCTTGCCAGTGTCATGCTACCTTCATCCTCTAGCAGTCCAGAAAGCTGCAGCTCCTCATTCACACTACCCAAACTTTGTGGTTACTTTGGGACAAGGAAGAATTGATGGCCTCATGCCTAAATGTGACCCTAAGACATAACCATAGAGGTGCGACAAACAGAGGCATCTTCTCATAAGGACCATGTCAAACAGGTTTCGGGTCTCTGGCGGTGCACTTCTATCTAAGCCATTGGGTGGTGCCCTGCAGTGCACACCTTGAAGGGTCTTCTGTATTGTGATGGTCTCCTGTGTGTTCCTTAACGCAGCTGTCTGGAGAGTAGTGGACTTTGGCGTGTCAGGCACAAAATCGATATTGCACATGAGATGATAAAATGGAGAAGAAGTGAAAATTGCAGAGCCAAGATGTATCTATGCTGAGCAGGGACGATAACTAGGGCCAGCCGAGGAGTCCAAACCCTCATCATGAATGCCAGAGCATATCTAATTCAGGCACACATCACTAGAATGGTTCTCATCCAGAAGGACGACATATGCTGGAACTCACTTTTATTATGAGAGCACTCACGTGGATCCACTGTTACTGCCAATAGATGGTGTATCCCTGCCGAGCCATTTCATTACCTTTATTCAAAGACATTGGCTTTATCTCAGCATTAGATCCCTCTTTGCCAGTTTTGTCAATAAAAGACTGAAGCCAACACTTCTGGGAAAAAATCTCAACATTTACAGCATTAACAGTAAAACTTGTGGTATAACTGGGATTCTGTCCAAACATCCTTGTGCCATCAGTGTCACTTACTGGTGTGAATGCTACACAGCACTGCATGTATTCTATACATCTCATCATACTGTCCCTACATCCCCCAATTCCCTTTTTAATGCCATGATTGAATCTACCTCCAACACCCTCATAAATAGTATATTTTAGATGCTAATCTCTGACTGCAAACTTGAACCCAGGCCTCCTGGCTTAGAGGTAGGGACACTATCACCGCACCACAAGAACTCATCAAAACATTGTATAATTTATAATTTATAATCAAAAATAACAACTCAGTATTTTTTTCTCAACTAACTTTATGGTTCAGGGGAAAGTTTTGTGGTATTTCTTTCCCAATGACTAAACTTCAAAAAATATTTCTCAGCAGACTTTAAGTGGCTTGTATTAGTGAATTTCCTGGGCGAAAGCAGCCATTTCTTTTATTTTTGCAAAAACTCAAGAACTGTGGATGCTGGAAATCAGAAATAAAAACAGAAATGGCTGGAAAAACTCAGCAGGTCTGGCAGCATCTGTGCTGGAAATTCTGAAGAAAGGTTACTGGGCCTGAAACAATTCTGCTGTCTATCGACAGATGCTGCCAGACCTGCTGAGTTTTTCCAGCCATTTCTGTTTGTTTCTTTTTAGGCTCATGCTCTTGTTCTTGCTTATTTGTTCATGATGTCTGAGTTTATGAGCAATAGCTGTAATAAATTCTGAGTCTTACAGTATTTCTAGCAGATTTCTGAGATTTAAAAGTAATATGAAACCATTTTTGTCCCTAGCTTGGTATTGTTTGACTTATTCGTCAATATTGTGGCTCACAACTTAGCTGAACCTGCATATGAGGCTGATGTTGCTCAATTAGAGTATAAGTTAGTGGCTGAAGAACATGGGCTAGTCATCAAAGTGAAAGGATTTAACCACAAACTTGGGGTGAGTAGGTGATATTCTGAATTCTATTATAATAGTAGCACATATGCTTCCATAAGATCTGGAGTTATAATTATTTGACGCCTGTTGTAGTATATACTTAGAATTGAAAGTAATATGTAGTTTCAACTGGCTAATTCTAGTGTAAGTATGTATATTTGAACCTTTCTTTGATTCTTCTTTTCTGAATCTTTTGCCTATTTCTGTTTTAGCATTAGATGAATGCAGAATGATGTACCTTTATGATGCACCTCACCCTAACCTGGGATCCCTTCTAGCAGAACAATTGTAATATTTCCATTAACATAATTTGGTCTTTCTAAAAAGGTTAATATTCAATGAGAAAACTAGTGATGTGAGGTGATCAAGAAGGATACCATTGAAGTTTACAAACAGTGGTTAAAAACAAAACTTTACAGAAGTAATAAATCCAACAGGTTCTATATGTGTTCAAAATGTAGCATTAATCCCACTTTTATAGCTGTATATTTGCTCTGCTTGAATTTTTATCCCATTTACTTTTAAAATGTGCATGATCTTCCAATGTTTTCCATTAAAAACCGAAAGAACTGCAGATACTGTAAATCAGGAACAAAAACTAAAGTTGTTGGAAAAGCTCGGCAGGTCTGGCAGCATCTGTGAAGGAGAAAACAGAATTAACGTTTCGGGTCCGGTGACCCTTCCTCAGAACTTGTGCTAATATTTTCCATTCTTTGAGTGACAGTTTTAAAGTGACCCCTTATCATATACTCTTCAATTACATCTTCAAACATTTTCCCTAGTTAGTTATTGATATTTTTGTTGATTTTTTTTTTAAAAATTCTCATCGTTCTTTGTTCCAGGGAGAACAGTACCAACTTCTTCAATCTATCCCCATAATTGAAGTTCCTCATCACTGGAACCATTCTTGTAAATTGCTTCTGCACTCTCTCCAATGAGTTCACGTCCCCCCTATATTGTGGCACATAGAACTATACACAATATTCCAGCAGAGGTCTAACAAGTGAGTTAGACAAGTTTGAAACTACCTGCTTGCTGTTGTACTCCATACCCCCATTGCTCCTATGATGCTGCTTGGCCTGCTGTGTTCATCCAGCTCTGCACCTTGTCTGAGGAAATTGTCTGCTTTATTTTAAGACCATAATACATAGAAATAGAAGTAGGCCATTCAACCAGTGAGATCATGGCTGATGATCCTCACCTCCACTTTCTTATCTTTTCCCTATCAGCCCTGATTGCCTTACTGATTAAAAGTCTGTCTATCTCCACCTTGAATATACTTAATTGCCCTCCCCCATCCCACCCCCAATAGTTCTCTGTGGTAACTAAGACTCTGAGAGAAGAAATTCCACATTTACGCTGCCAAGTCCTTGAAGAATCTTGTATGTTTCAATAAGGTTGCCTCTTATTCTTCCAAAGTCCAATAAGCACAGGCCCAATCCACTCAATCTGTTCTCCATAAGACTGTCCCTCCATACCTGGTATCAACCTAGCGAACCTTCTTTGCACTGCCTCCAATGTCAGTATATCTTTCCTTAGATAAGAGGGACAAAACTATTCATCGTATTCTTGCTGTGGTCTGACTGGTGCATATACAGTTTTAGCAAAACCTCCATACTTTTATAAAGGGTCCCAACCTGAAACATCAATTTTCCTGCTCCTCTGATGCTGCCTGGCCCACTGTGCTCTTCCAGCTCCATGCTGTGTTATCTCTGACTCCAGCATCGGTAGTTCTTGCTATCTCCAAGTGAATTATAATCCCACTGCGAAGCCTCTTCTAGGGATGCCTGCCTTGAAGAAGTTATCCTCCTTCCTCTGAAAAGCGCTCAGTGGATTTCTCTCCCACTGCAACCCTCTGGTAATCTCTTCAGCCCTGAAACTGCTCGACCATATATCAGGTACTACAGCTACATTGCCTTTCTCAGTACCTGCCTACAGAACCGGATCATCCCCAATGGACTCCAGTCTACATTCAGGCCATCTCAATTTGGCCCTGACCGCAACAACCTCTACGTACAAAACATCCAGATCCTCCAAAAATGGTTTTCTCTGTGGCTCCTCAAGCACATGCTGTCAGCAATGTGCCGGCATCTTCTGGCACTGCAATCAACCCTGCCCCAGCTCAGAGCCTCCCTCTCCCAGACCTGCAAAGGACCTCTTCGGTTTTTCATTCTTTGCAGGATCCACAACCTCCACCTATAATTTTACTCCATCCTATCTGTATTTAAGGGTCCCGACCCGAAATGTCAGTTTTCCTGCTCCCCTGATGCTGCCTGGCCCACTGTGCTCCTCCAGCTCCACACTGTGTTATCTCTGACTCCATACTTTTATATTCTGCTCACTTCGAAATAAAAGCTAACATTCCATTTGCTTTCCCTATTACCCACTGAACTTGGATGCTATCGAGGGCTCCCAAATCTTTGTTCTGTAGCTTTCTGCAGTCTTCCTGCATTTAAATAATATTCTATTCCTGCCATTTCCTTACACTATATTCCAAGTGCCAAGTTTTAATCCCTCTGCAGATTCTGTGTCATCCTCACCACTTGCCTTCCTACCTATTTTTGTGACATCCTCAAACTTGACTATGGTACATTCACTTTCTTCACCAAAGTCATTAACATATATTGTAAATAATTGTGGCCTCAAGTATTGATGCCAGTGACATTCCATTACTTATAGGTTGCCATCTTGAAAATACCGTCTTATCTAAAATCTCTGTCTTCTATTAGTTAGCCAATCCATGCTAATATACTATCTCCAACACCATGGGCTCCAGTCTTTACTGAGTAGCCTAATGTGTGCACCTTATCAAACGTCTTATGAAAATCCAAATCTATTACATGTACTACTTCCCCTTTGTCTATCCTGCTTGTTACCTCCTTAATGAATTCTAGTAAATTTGACAGGCATGAATTCCCCTTCGTAAAGCCATGTTGATTTTGCTTGATCACACAATGCATTTATAAATACTCTGTTGTCTCATTCTTTATTATAAACTCTTTAACATTAAACTGACTGACCTATAGTTACCCATTTTTAGTCTTCCCTTCCTTAAATAAAGGTGGTACATTGGCACACATTAAACACAGAAATTTGCTCCAGAGATAGTAGGAACTGCAGATGCTGGAGAATCTGTGACGACAAGGTGTAGAGCTGGA
>NW_025969908.1:10135-13388 GCF_021869965.1 Rhincodon typus | reverse complement strand
TTCTCTGCAGTGAAATTTCTGAATGAGCTTGCTTTAGCAACTGCCACAGAACTCCTTGTTACTTTCAATTTTATTTCCAATAGTTTAGATGTGCACCAGGGCATCTGTTGAAAATTTGAAGTGACCCACCAATTTACTTCGGTTCTTTTGAAGAAAATTTGAGCGCGGTAATTTAAACAATAGAGTGAAAATGTGTGTAAGAAAAATTACGTATTTCATCACGTTAGACTTGATTACCTAGAATGTCATTTTACACTGGAAACCTTAGTGAAAGACGAGTGCAACCGTTAAATGAATGGTTCAGTAGCTCTTTGCGATTTAACAAATTTGCTGATGGTTTTCTACTCCTGTGTACAGTAGAAAACTGCACTCAGCATTCAAGTGAAGGGTTCAACAAACTCTTGTAGTGAAGGAAAATCAGTTACTGGCCTTTACATGAGTTGAAAGACAAAAAGTTTTTGTACTCCACAGTAAATAGTCTGTACTTGCGTGGAATCTGATTTCATAGCATTTACATTAAGCATTGAAGAACGTCACTGTTGCAACTTTAACAGTAGGTCACAAATGTATCCTGCCAATAGCTGAACTGCAGAGACTGTGAAGGTTCCAGTTTAGACCCACTTTTTTGTTCTTCTGTTGCCTTATCAGAGGGAAGAGAAATTGAAGTTTGCCTCAATGATACTGATAAGCCAGTTCACAAACTGGAGTACTTGCTAATCAGCACGTGTGTGGATGTAGAGAAATGAGCCCAGAACCAGGCTGCCGAAAGTGTAGTTAGATAATCTGATGATGTGGCTGGTGTATGAAAAATTATTTAGGCAAAATGTAGGAAAATGGATTTATAAAATGTGGAGAGAGAAAATTGGTAGAAGGGTAAATATTCACTCTTTTTTTTGTGTAACATTGTGTCTCATTAATTTGCATATCCAAAGAAAATAGATCTTCACACAATGTTAATTAAAACTAAAACTTTAACTTTTCATTGTATCAATTTTTACAATACCAAAAGTTCAGGGCGTTTGTTGTGGAGGGGGGAAGAAGATCACCTGAATTGAATGAATGGGGAAAAATTAGAGGTTGTAACCCTGATCAGGACAAATTTAAGGGCGTGAAAGTAATAGAAATTGGACAATTTTTTGTGCCTTTATCATAGGACTTTTGAGCATTCCCAGGTATGGATGCAACATTGAGAGACAGAATTGGGCTTTGAGAAAAATTAAGAGATTTGTGGGGAAAAGAAATTGCCTGAAGGTAGCTTCACTATTGGAGTGGATGAAAAACTTGAGTTTGAGGTCAAGACAGTTTGAGATAAGGCAACAAACGTGAATGGATAACTAATGATAAAGCTATTGACTTTAGGTATGAAGCCTGTTGGATAAACTTGTAAAAAAGCAATCTATCATTGAAGAAAAGTAGATTTTCCATCCAAGAGACTTGAGACAAGGACATACGATTCTGCCATCGCATTGTAAGGAAAATTAAGATTGTGTGTGTAAACATGAGAAATAGGAATTTGACTGGAATCAGAAAAGGAGTATATTGGTCAACGAAGGATAACTTTTCTATTGGAAAGGTTGGCTACACCTGAGACACCTATTTTGAAAGTTAAATGACCCTACAATTACAGCACAAGTCGGGCACTGGCACTGGCACAAGTACTGGGAGAGAAGGGTGCTGATCCAGTGGGATGAACATCACTTGAACTGTGTAGGGACCACTGTCCTGGCAAATTTATCAATTGTGTTGGTAGAAATAGTTTTAAACTAATTGCAGGGGTGGGAGGAGGGGGAAATGTAGGCTTACAAAGAAAAAGGAAATGGCAATATTGCAGGATAGCAGAAGTTTACAATCCTCAAAGTGGAACAGCAAGGGACAGTGTACACTCATAGCAAACCGGGTTGAGGTTGGTGGGAGGGGGAGAATGTTTAAAAGACAAAATTAAAGGCTTTTACTTGAATTCCATGGTATTTGAAACAAAACAAATGAATTAATGGCACAAATGTATGTTAATGGGTATGATCTTACAGCCATTACAGGGAATTGATTACAAGGAGGTCAAAGCTAAATTATCAGGATAATGTGATTTTTTGTTTGGAAGGACAGGCAGGAAGGAAAACCAGGTGGGATCATTTTTAGTATTGGATAGTATGATAGCTAGAAATTATCTTGGATTGGAAGATGTTAAATCCATTTCAATGGAGGTAAGAAATAACAAGATAAAGGGTCCCGACCTGAAACGTCAACTTTCCTACTCCTCTACTGCCTGGCCTGCTGTGTTCCTCCAGCTCCACAATGTTTTCCATGCTAATCTAGGGACTTTTTCAGGACACAAGTATATGGGCACTGTAATTTTCAAAGACTGTTGATTCTGTGACTTAAATTATTTGTGTGTGATATATATGGACTTTTGTTTTAAAGATCCCAAGTGAATAATTTCTTGAGCTAAATGCTTCTAAGAGTTACTCCTAAATTCCATAGCCCTTTGATCTGTTAACGTCTTTGGCTTTACAGGTAACTTGTGCATGGTGATAGGAGGTGCTAACTTGGGTCGTATTGGAGTAATCACTAATCGTGAGAGGCACCCTGGCTCTTTTGATGTTGTTCATGTGAAGGATGCTAACGGTAATAGCTTTGCTACCAGGCTTTCCAACATTTTTGTTATTGGAAAGGTGAGTATGAATCCCAGATCCATTTGGAATACAGTTTTTAAAAAATAAATCTTTGACTGTAGGCAGATGTGGCTTGAGTCAGTCAGAATCAGTGATATCTCTGGTAGAGAGTGATAATTTGCATTGAATTGCAACATCGTTGAAAGCCTACTTTCTAATACAGTATTGGAATTTGTATAAATTCCATGTTTAGCTTCACTTCAGGGTTTCAATATTAAAATTTGAGGTTGACGGTTCAGTGTTGAGTCTCATCCAAAAGCTGAGACAGTAAAGGACCCAGTCCTCCGTTTATCTGGATATACGATTGCGTGGCACAATTTGGAAGGTTATCAAGCGAGTTATCTGATGCCCTTGTTCATATTTATACCTTAATCAACATGACAACAACAGATTGGCTGGTCATGATCACATTTCTGTTTGTGGAAATTTACTTAATGTGTATTGGCTGCAGTTCCCTGTGTTATAGTATAGTAAGTCTTTCTACAACTTTAATTGGCTGTTGAGTGCTTTGAGACATTCCATGATTGTGAAATACTTTATGTGACATACTTTATGTAAATGTTTTTGCTTTGGATACTGAGTTT
>NW_025969908.1:0-10035 GCF_021869965.1 Rhincodon typus | reverse complement strand
GGTTGTGTGTCAGCCTTCGGTTCCAAATCACTTGCAGATACTGGAGCGTATGACATTTGTGTTGGTTTTGAACTGATACCAGTAACATCCTGTTTGCCTCCTGTGGCTGAATAAAAGGATCCCATGGATCTGTTCAAAGAGGAACTCTTGGTATCCTGACCAACACTTATCCCTGTTCTCATGTCAGTAAAGCACATGAAGTGTCTGCGTGATAGCGGTGATTATACTTCAGAAGTGTTTCAGTGGTGGTAAAGGACTTTGAGGTGTCCTGTGGTTGTTATGGCACCATAAGAAAATCTAAATTCTTGTGTTTGAAAGTTAGCTGATAGGCTGCCTTAATTCAAGCAGCTGTGCTGCTGGTTGTTTGCGTTCTGACCCATCTCATTTCTCATTGAAAAATACCACTTTATATCCATTTGAACAAGTTAGTGACTTGTGAAATATAAGTAGCTTTCTTGGACAAGATTGGGAACAGATGCAATGTAGAATATGTTGTAAAAGTGGTTTAAATTTATTATTTTGTGACGTTAATAAAACTTATTTTTGGTTTGCATCAGCTGTAAAGAGATTTGTATTATGAAATATGCTAGTAGCAGTTTCCATTGTTTAATAAACCTAAGTCATATTTTCCAAGCCTGGGAAGGAGAGGAGATGGTGAAAAATTTCAAAGGTGCTTGGAAATTAGTTATCATGGAGACCATATTAATAATAGAGCCAAAGGCTACAGGGAAAAAGAAAGTCATCTGTTTTACTGTTATTGTCTTAAATTTTCCTTCGCTATATTAATCAAATTCTTTTGTTACCAGGGCAATAAGCCATGGGTTTCGCTGCCTCGTGGAAAGGGTATCCGCCTCACCATTGCCGAAGAGAGAGACAAAAGACTGGCTGCAAAGCAGAGTAGCAACTAAATGTTTGAGAAATGAACAGTGGTTGTACCACCCCCATGCAACATTAAAAAAGGCTTTCTTTATATACACTACTGCGTAGACTTTATTTTGCTTTGCTTCACTGCCTTCATTTACAAAATGCTGTCAATATCCTATCCTGGTTTATGCCGAAGGGATGTGTTTTGAGTTTTCAGAATAGGGACTGTACTAATAGACATTTTAATAGAATTGGTATACTAACTGAAAAATATCATTTGGGGAGGCCTAGAAATGAAATTATATAGCACGATTGCAGTAGATATTTAGTGACAGCCAGTTATAATTTTGTTTTCCCTTGTTACACTTAATCACAACTGAGTTAGATTGGACTTGATGGAGCCCCAGTGGTTAGCACTGCTCTGTCACAGTGCCAGGGACTCGGGTTTGATTCCAGTTTTGGTGACTGTGCAGCGTTTGTATATTCTCCCCATGTCTGCGCAGGTTTCTGCTATAATCCAAAGATGTACAGGTTAGGTGGGTTAGCCATGGTAACTGTGGGATTACGTGGATGGGATGGGCAGGTCTGGCTGGAATGCTCTTTGGAGGGTTGGTGCAGACTTGATGGGCAGAATGGTCTATTTCCGCAATGTAAAGATTCTGTGATTCTTGGTCTCACTTGGGCCCAAACAAGGGGCTGGTGTTTAAATACAAGGCTACACTTTGTGTTCAGAAGTTTCATCTTTCTACACTCCCTAATATTGCTGATAATGAAGGCCTCCCTCGCCTGCACTAATTGAGAGAAATTAACATCGATTTGGGCTGGAATCAAAGTAGCTACTTTGAAGTGACAGTGATCTGAGTCAAGCCCTGAGGTCGGAGGAATTTTAAAAGCAAGTAAAAATGCTTTTTTTTTTCAAAGTTTAATGGAATTGCTGTTTTGAAGTTCACTGCTTATTTTCAGTGAGGGGACGAGTCACCATTTAGAACCCAGTTAATGCAGAGGGCCATTACCTTCCTGGCATACTGTGGGAATTGGAGCAGTAAGTCTGGCTCAAAAACAGAAGTTGCTGAAAAAGCTCAGCAGATCTAGCAGTATCTATGAAGGAAAAATCAGAGTTAATGTTTTGGGTCTGGTGACCCTCAGAGCTGTAGGTATGGCCTTTTGGATTCTACCTGAGCACCTGAAAGCATATGTCTTGAAATGGTGCTGTATCCTTAGAAACTAGGCTGTTGGATAAATAGCAGCCCACACAGAAGGGCAAGGTGGTGGGTATGCAGAGGCCAAAGAGGGGCGCAGTGGGAGATATCAGCCTGAGTACGAGAATCTACAGGCAAAGGAGAAGAGATTTGCTGATAACGGAACCAGTACCAAAAGTGATGGCAACCCGTAAGTGGATGTGATAGATACATGTCTCTGAGGTATGTGGCATCTGCGCTCAAATATGTCACTCGGGTGACAGGTGCCCTTTTTATGACAATGGTGAATGCACCTCATTACAAGTGAATGGGGGCTTAGAGTGTTGGTGACATCAGTTGTTCCTCTGCAATACCCTCCTAAATAGGCCTGAGTTGTTGTGATCTGCTTCTCTTACCATGAAATGGCCCAGGAGAGAGCTGTGGAAAGACGAGCGATGAGGATGACAATGAGTTGTGTAGACGGATGTAAACAAGTTGAGTGAGTGGCCAAAACAAAACTTGACAAAAGAATTACAAGAAGAAGATGAGGTTATGCACTTTGGAAGGAAGAATGAAGAAAACATAATTTAAATGGGGAAAGATTGCAGAAGTGGGATTTGGGAGTGCTGGTCCATGAATCAAAAATCTGAAGTCCAAGTTCCATGTGTAATGGGAAGAAAATGGAATGTTGGCCTTTACTTCAAAGGGAATGAAATATAAAAGTAGGGAGGATTTGCTAAAACTGCAAGATGCTAATCAGACTAAAGCTGGATTAGTATGAACATTTTTGGGTCTCGACTAAGGGAAGATGCACAGATATTGGAGGCAGTTTAGAGAAGATTCATTATGCTGATATGAGGCAAGGCAGGATCCTCATGTGAGGAGAGGTTGAGATTGGGCCTGTACTCTTTGGAATAGAGAAGAATGAGAGGCAACCTAAATGAAACATGATTCTTAAAGGATGTGACCAGGTAGATGTAGAAAGGTTGTTTCTCCTTGTGGAAGAGTCGGAATGGGGACATAATCTCAAAATGAATGTTGTACATTGAGAGAGGAAGAATTCACTTGGTTTTGAATCTATGGAATTCAATACACAGGGTTGTTGCGGTTGGGTCACTAATGAGACTGGAAATGAACGTTTAGCAAAATGTAAAGAGAGGCATTAAAGGTGAGGGAGATGATATCGAACATAGAAATGCTCTGTGGTATGATGAGATGGCCTATGGCACTTTGGGAGAGGCTCCCTCATTGGTGCTCAGTATATTATCTCCCATCTTGAATACCTGTGATGCAGTGGTAGACTTTAGCACAAATTATCCATAAGGATAGTAGTCACTGTGAAGATTGCTTTGAATATCTGCAACCTGTCCCAGTTCCTACCTCCACTTGCTTTAATTGGTCAGCAAACCTGTCTTCCCTATTAATTTGCAGCTTGGAAAAATCTGAATCTGTTTGACAGCAGACGTCAGTTTCTGGCGCAAAAATAAGCCCAGCTCTATATGTGTCTCCAAGAGAGAAATCGGGCTGAAGAATACTGAACCCCGGTGATACTGTTTGATTTTCTACTTTCCCACTATCTTCTTGGGAAGTAGTCACTCTACCAAAAATCTAAAAAGTATAGCTTGATGTTTATGGATAAAAATGCTCCTAATCTTGCTCTAGTGCATGGAGGGAATGACACTTGCCAAAGGGGAGCAATGGAAAACTGGTTGAGAAGGAGCAAAAGCTGATTTGGCCATTCCTTCACTTAACGCCCTGGAATATGAAAATACAGTACAGAAGTATTGGGAAAACAGCCTGATCCAGAGGCCAAAAAGTAGATAGGAAGAAAAGGTACCAAATTCCAAACTAATGTAATTGTGATTCACATCAGCTGATATAAGGTTGTAATTTGTCTGGTATGCGAGACTAAACAGATTCTAAATTATGATGGTCTATTTTGATTTTGCATTCAACATGCTAAATGTTTGGCTTTCACTCTTTCCAATGGTAATAAATTCACAGTTCTGAATATGTGACAGGATTCCATGTACGAGCCTACTTCCAAATTTGTAACATTGCTAGACTTATGAACCCAGCTGATGATAATACTGGATAAGTCAAAGCCTAGATTGAAGCCTTATTTGATGAATTGTAAATTGATTTCTGTGAGACTGCCAACACTCTTTAACAAAGAAGTGTAAGCTTATTACACAAGAGAAGAGAAACTTATCACTTCTTAAAGAATCCAAATTGTATCAAAATTTCTCCTTGCCATTATTTCTGTATGAAATTCAGTCATATACTTTAAATGTAGGGATTTTCATAACAATTATTCTCTACATAAGCCCATTTTGATCACTTCATTCAACTTCAGTCATATTTCCTAATGACAAAGAATCTGCTACAGTTTTGTCCTTGCCAGAGACATGACTGTTTTGTAAATTGTATGGTTGTAGTATCAAACTCTCCAAAAGATCATGGTCCATATAAGTAAGTCTCTTCAGAGTTATCAGTACGTAAATTTCAAACGTTTGTAGAGCTGATTCAAGACTGTGTTCAAACATTTTTTTGGCCACTTCCCAGCGATCTTTTCAAATGAGGTGAAATATCTTTCAAATTCAACTTAAGTAAATTTAGGCACTAACAATTATTTCTATTTAAAATAATTCCCTCACTGGAATCAGAAGCATCCACTGAGCTCCTCCTCTTCATTCGTCCTTTACTCGTAAGTTTTTTTTTCTCCAGTGGAGTAATGATGTCATATATTTGTATCTCTTAGTAGTTCAAGACTTTTTAGTTCATTTCCCTTTCCTTTGTACTTTGCCGCTCTCATCTCTTTTCCAATTTAAGCTTTTATATTTCCAATTCTCTCTTCCTTTCTTTCTCCCTCTTTTCTATTGCTCTTTTTATTCCCTTTCCATTGTATTTCACTTTTCATTTCAATTTAAGTTTTAATTTCTCTTCCTCTCTCTCTTGCTCTAACACAAGGTTTTTCATTTCTAACTGGATCTCGGCTAATTCTAGCAGAAACATCTCAATTTCAACTTCTCCTTTTTAATTCTAAATTCTAGGTAATCACTTGAAGCATCACATCTTTGTGAGATCTTGCTTTTATTTTGAGCTTCGCTAATTCTGTGTAGTCATAGTCTAACATTTCAAAGAATACAATCTTTTTCCCATCTTACCAAATTTAAAGTCAGTCCAAAAGTCCAGCTTATTTAATATACTTAACAGCAATTCTTGTTTTTATGTTTGATGCCCTCAGGTATTCATTACTTTAGAAGGTTCATAGGTTCCTCTTCAACGGAATTCCATTATGCCAAGAGCCTCCATTTTGTTCTGATCCCAGCTGGTGGTAAAAGTGGATGGTTCAGTTCTCAGAGTATATTTAATAGGTCACAAATGTAATTATTGTACTTAATTACTATGGTGATTTGTCACTGAATAGACCCACACATGGCTGGCCTAATGCTCTTTAACAAAAGAGCACAGCTTTGTTACACAAAAGGAGAAAAAAAAAGCAAACAAGACTATCAATTTAGAAATATCATATTAGAAAAATAAACAATTCAACCTTTTCCCCAGCAATATCCTTTTCAGATTCTCAATCCCAGTGTAGCATCACTCCTACTCAAACTTTGTAGTTTCCTACTTAACTGACTTTTCAGTTCTAATGGTGAATCTCCTCTGCACACCCTCCAGTGCAATCACATGCTTCCTATGGTGACCTGAACTGTACACTTGACTCCAGCTCTGGCCTGACCAAAGTCCTGTACATTTCAAATATAATCTCCTTGCTCTTATAATCTATAAGTCATTTGATTAAAGACAATCATACCATATACCTTCTTGACTCCCTATTAACCTGACCTGCCACATTTAGGGATGTGTGGGCAAGCACCTGTGAGCTTCCTAATGACCTGCCATTCACTGAATACTCCTTTGTCTTGTTACTTCTTCCAAAGTGCATCACCTCACACGTGTGAGGGTTAAATTCCATATGACCAATCCGTTTATATCCTCAGTAACCGAAGAACTTCCTTCTCACTGTCAATCACCAGGTCAATCGTTGTGTCAAACAGAAATTTACATCTACGCAGCAAGATGGTGGTGACAGAGTGGCAAGTGTTCAGGCTCCTGGCTTCTGCCACATCCTTTTAAAATATTTTTTCTCTAATATCGAGTTCATTTTACCTTCTTTTGGCGGCTTTGGCTAAGGAAGGAGGTTTTGAGAGGCTGCTGCAATGGAGAATGCTGTATGAATCTGACTGGTCCTGGTGGCTCCTTCGACTAAGCTGCTTTGGCGGCAGCTGAAGACAAGGTAGGTCCAGGCCCAGGATTCCTGGGACTCCTCTCGGCGGCTTCAATGGCGGTTTTCATTGGCGTCGGTCTCTGACTGCATGTGGCTTTTCTTCGGCATCATACGGGGTCTGGCCTGGGATTCCAGCAAGGGGGTAGGGGGAAGATCGGGTCCATGAGCTCAGAGCCATGAAATGGATTAATTTCTCTTTTTTTAATTATACAATTGTGGAAGGACTGCTATTTTTAGCTTTTGATTTCTTTTATTTTTCTACTTTATTACTGTGATTTTGTCTTTTGAAGGCCTGTTATACTGGGCTTTATATTTCTTTATTTTTCTATTTTTTGTCCCCTAAGAATTTGTACTCAAGAATCTGTACCCAGGTACCTTTGTATCTAAGATGACTCTGTAAGTGGTGACTTGTAAACTTTTCACTGTACCCGTCTGACTATGTGTGACAATAAAGCTAATTCAATCTAATTCAAGTTAATGACCAAAAACATCTTTCCATCGCTGGTAGCCTAAACCTTTTTCAGTTCTATCAGGTTGGAGACTTCACAAACTAAAACCCCTCCACTCAGGTGAAGCTATTTTCCTGTACTGAAATCCTATTTGGAACTGGATTGAAAGAATATGGCCCCAGTCTTTTCAGTATGCCATAAAAGTACCACTTCGTAAGCATTTCATCAATTAATGCTGCAGGTACCCTCCTAAGCATATTATTGAAGTCTCATGTTTTCTTGGAAATAACATATGTACTTCATTGTTCTGAAGAATTTTTGACATCTTTAAGAAGAATATTTACCTTCAGGAACAGGAACTGAAATCTCAATTACCTGGACTTTAAAAATCCAAATTCCAGATGATAATTATATGTTATGCACCTTTATTACATCTGCTTCACTGCTACTCCTTATCTTTGGACTATTCCAAAGCATCCTTGGTCAGGTTTCATTTTCCTCCTTCCAGTCATAACTCACACAAGATCCTCTTTACTCATCATCTCTGCACTTGCTGATCTGCATTGGCTCCAGGCTGATTAACACCTTGAAAGTGAATTACTCATTCTGATTTTTGAATTCCACCATGTCTTTCCTGCTCAGCTGTATAAACTTCTCCAAGTGTTGTGATATTAGGTTTCTCCAATTGTGGCCACTTGTTTGCTTGTAATTTTATTTGCTTCAGCATGAATGGCCACACCTATAACTGTAAAGCGCCAAACATCTGGAATTCTCTCTCCGAACCTTTCCAACTCTCCCTTAAGGTGTTCCTGAAACCCAAGCTCTTGGTTGTCTGACATAATACCTTGCGTGGATTGATTACTTAAAAAGTGTGCTTTCATCTGCAAAGAGCAGAGCTGAACATAGAACATGCCCTTTGCCCACCATGTCTATGCCCAACATGTCTATACCCACCACAATGTCATTGTAATTTAATCCCATCTGCCTGCACATCATACTCCTCAATTACCTGCTGCTATATGTGTCCGTCTGAGTCCCTCTTAAACATATCTGCTTCTATTACCTCCTCGGCAGCACGTTCCAAGCACCTGCCACCCTCTGTTTAAAAAACCTGCCTCTAGTTTTTCCTTTAAACATTCCCCCTCTCACTTTAAACCTTTGCTACCTAGTATTTGACATTTCCACCCTTGGTAAAGGACTCCAACTACCCACCCTATCGAATCCTCTAATACTTTTATACATTTATGCCTCTCAGCCTCCGATGTTCTAGTGAAAATAATCCAGTTTGTCCAACTTCTGCTTATAGCAAATATGCTTCAATCAAAGCAACATCCTGATAAACCTCTTTTGCACCCTCTCCAAAGCCTCCATATCCTTCCTATCGTGTGGCAACCAGAACTGCACATAATACTCCAAATGTGGCCTAACCAAAGTTTTACACAGCTGCAACATGACTTGCCAACTTTTATACTCAATGCCCTGACTGATGAAAGCAAGCATGCTATATGCCATCTTTACCACCTTATACACTTTTCTTGCATAATGATGGTATCTATAATTAAGGACCTCACTCACCTCCTCTTGTCTCCATGCATAAATTTCCTAGCTACCCTCTTGTTCCTCATATACATATAAAATGTCTTGGGATTCTCACTAATGCTACTTGCTAAGGACATTTCATGGCCCCTTTTAGCCTTCCTAATTCCTTGTTTAAGTTCTTTCCTGCTTTCTTTGTATTCGTCAAGGGCTTTGTCTGATTTCAGTTTCCTAAACCCTACATATATCTTTTCTTTTTTCAATTACATTACAAATTACGAGCCTTCCATTACAAACCTTACATATTCTTTTTAACTTATCTCTCAATATCTCTTGTTAGCCAGGGTTCCCAAACCTGTCCATCCTTGTCTTGCATCCTCAAAAGACATGCTGGTCTTGAGCTCTGATCAACTGCTCTTTGAAAGGCTCTTACAGATGTGGATTTACCCTCTAACAGCCACCTCCAATCTAATTTCTCCAGTTCCTGTCTAACACTGTGGTAATTAGCCTTCCCCCACTTTTAGCATTTTCACTTGAGGACCAGTCTTATCCTTATCCATAACTATCTTAAGACTTAATTAAGATCGCTGTTCCCAAAATGCTCTCCCACTGAGAACTTTTGTCACCTGACCAAGCTCATTCTCAATACAAGATTTAGTACGGCCCCTTCCCCATTTGTACTATCCAGCTATTCTAAGTTGAGTAAGTTAAAATCATCCACTACAGCAATCCTGTCGTTTTACATTTTTTTTCAATGATCTGCTGACATATCCCTTCCTCTCTCTCCCACTGCCTATTGAGAAGCCTATAGTATAACATCACAGTCAATGTGCCTTTCTTATTCCTGAGTTTGACCCATAAGGCCTCACTGGATGAGCCCTTCATGGTGTCCTCCCTCAGTGGAGCTGTGACATTCTCCTTAGTTAGTAATGCAACTCCCCCCACGTCTTTCACATCCCTTTCTATCATGCCTGGAATATCTAAACTAGGAGTGTTGAGCTACCAGTTCTGCCCTTCTCTCAACCAAATTTCTGTAGCCGCTACAACATTGCAGTTCCATGTAATAATCCAGGTTCTAAGCTCATCTGCCTTGCCTGGCATACTTCTTGTACTGTATTAAATACATTTCAAACTGTCTGTTCTTTTTATAAGACTTACTTGACTCAACCTCTACTTTCTCCTCAATCCAGCCCCACCCTATCCCAGTAATCTCACATTTGCCACCGCTAATCTTCCTAACTTACACATCCCTGCACACTACAGAGTAATGTAGCATGGGAAACCAGAGCACCTGGAGGAAACCTGTGCAGATCCAGGGAGAAATGTGCAAACTGCCTACAGAGGCTGGAATTGAATCCAGTTCCCTGGAGGGCTGTAAGGCAGCAGTACTAACCACTAAGCCACAGTACCGCCCAAACCAATTTAGTCCTCCAAGCTGATTTGCTGAGACAGGGCCAGTGATTTGCAGGACAGAGAGAGCGAGATTGGTGGGGTAAGTTGGGGTACTTGGGGACTGAAGGTCTTGAACTATAGTTGATGAGAAATGTCTGGAACTTGGGAGGCAGAGGGAAGTTGGAAGAGTGAAATTGCAGACAAGAGTCAGGAAAGAGATTGACATAAGGCTGAAAATACTCAGCAGATCTAGCGGGATCTTTGTAGAAAAAAAAACACAAATTTAATGTTTTCTGACAAGGAACTTTCAACAAAACATTAT
>NW_025969907.1:0-13389 GCF_021869965.1 Rhincodon typus | reverse complement strand
TTGACTGTCGCTGTCATATTTTCCCAGAGTCACACACCGCAGTGATCCAGACCAATCCTGGAGCATTGGCAACCCCTGTATTGCCTTCTATTTAGTCAGGCTATCGGGCACAGTTCTGAATATCAAAAGCAGCGAGGTATTCACACATTGTTCAGCATTCAGCACAGCAATGACCTTTCATGTAGAGTCAAGAATGGTGGTGGATAGGCAAACTGAGGAGATGTCTGTCAAAACATTGCCATCCTTTGGTATAAGGGCCCAGTACATGAATAGACATCCCATAGTCACTGTACACAGAGAGATTTGGAGGAGGGTGGGAAATTGCTGGAAAGTCTGAACTGTTTCACTTTGGCAGGAAGAATACAAAGGCAGCATATTATCTAAATGGAAAGAAATTGCAGAACTCAAAGGTTCAAAGGGAGCTTTGTGTCCTGGTACCTTCATCACAAGATGTTCGTATGCAGGAAGTGTGAACTAATGCATTTAGGGAGGTCAAACAGTAAAGGGGAATATCCAATAAACAGAAATATACTGAGCGGGGTAGATGAAGGGAGAGATCTTGGCATGCAAGTGCACAGGTCCCAAAAGGTAGCAGTACAGGTAGGTAAGGTTGTAAAGAAGACCTATGGACTGCTGTGCTTTATTGGCAGAGGTACAGAATATAAACGTAGGGATATAATGGTGAAACTGTTTAGGACAACTGTATAAGATACTGGTGAGGCCAAAACTGGTCCATAGATTCAAGTTCTAAATTGGGGCTGTGCTTGCAGGGGTTGATTGAAGTAGTTTGTTTGCAGGCAAAGGAACCTGTGGCAATTGGGAGGCCTTTAAATGTGTGATAGCTACAGTCAAGGTCGATATGTTCCTGTGACGGTGAAGGGCAAGGTTGGCAGGAGCAGCGAACCCTGGATAACAAGAGATATTGAGGCTTTGACCAGAAAAAAGAAGGTGGCACGGCTCAGGTACAGGCAGCTGGGATCAAGGGAATCCCTGGAGGTATACAGGGGATACAGGAGTTTAGTGAAGAAGGAAGTCAGGAGGGTGAAAAGGGGGGGATGATATAGCTTTGGATAAGAAGATTCGGATGAATCCAAAGAGATTCTTTAAGTATATTAAAGGAAAAAGAATAACTAGAGAGAGTATAGGACCCCTCAAGGACCAAGGTGGACATGTATGTGTGGAACTGCAGGAGATGGGTGAGATACCCAATGAATATTTCACCTCTTGTGTTTACCGTGGAGAAAGACATGAAGACTTGGGGAAGTTAGTGGCAATACCTTGGGGACAGTCCATTTCACAGTTGAGGAGGCGTTGGATGTATCAGAATGTATGAGGGTGGATAAATCTCCTGGTCCTGACCCGATATATCCAAGAACTGTGCAAGACGCTGGAGAAGAAACTGTGGGAGCCCTGGCTGATATTTTTGCATCATCGTTAGCCACAGGTGAGGTCCCAGAGGGTAGCAAAGGTTGTGCCCTTATTCAAGAAGGGCTGTGAATAATAACCTGGGAATTACAGACCAGTAAGCTTAACATCTGTGGTAGGTACGTTATTGAGAAGATTCTGAGGGATATGTTATACATGCATTTGGAAAGACAGGGTTTGATTAGGAGTAGTCAGCGTGACTTTGTGCGTGAGAGATCATGCCTTGCAAATTTGTTTGAGTTCTTTGATGATGTGACAAGGAAGGTCGATGATGACAGGGCAGTAGGCGTAGTCTATTTGGATTTCCGTAAGGCCTTTGTTAAGGTTACACATGGTAGACTGCTCTGGAAGGTTAGATCGCATGGAATCCAGGGAAAGCTGGCAAATTGGATACACAATTGGCTTGATGGTAGGAAGCAGAGGATAATAGTCGAAGAATGCTTATCAGACTGGAGGCCTGTGTCGAGTGGTGTTCCTCAGGGGTCAGTGCTGGGCCCACTGCTGTTTGTTATCTATAGCAATGATTCGGATGAGAATGTACAAGGCATGATTAGTAAGTTGCGGATGACACTAAAATAGGTGGTAAGATGGACAGTAAGGAAGGTTATCAGAAATTGCAGCAGGATCTTAATCAGCTGGGGAAGTTGGCAAAGAAAAGCAAATTGAGTTTAATATACGCAAGTGTGAGGAGTTGCATTTTGGAAAGTCAAATCAAGGTAGGTGTTTCATGGTGAATGGTATGGCCTTAAGGAGTATATTGGAACAGAGGTGCTTGAAGTTCAGATGCACCGTTCACTGGAAGTTGAGTCACAGATAGACAGGGCAGTGAAGAAGGCATTTGGCACACTGGCCTTCATCAGTTAGTGCATTGAGTATAGAAGTTGGGAAGTTATGTTGCAGTTGTACAGGATGTTGGTGAGGCCACACTTGGAGTATTGTGGTCAGTTTTGGTCACCTTGCTGTAGGAATGATGTTATTAAACTGGAAAGAGTGCAGAAGAAATTGACAAGGATGTTGCCAGGACTCCAGGGACATAGTTGTCGGGAGAGGTTGGACAAGCTAGGACCTTTTTCTTTAGCATGTAGCAGACTGAGGGCGGATCTTATTGAAGTGTATAAGATCATGAGAGGCATGGGTAGGGTGAATGCACTCAGTCTGTTTTCCCAAGGCTGGGGAATGGAGGCCTAGAGGGCATCAGCTTAAGGTAGGATGGGAAGAATACATGGGAACCTGAGGGACGACTTTTTTTTTTACAGAGTTATGCATATGGAACGAGCTGGCAGCAGAAGTGGATCAGGTGGGTCCATTAACAACATTTAAAAGGCATTTGGACAAATATGTGAATATGAAAGGATTACAAGGATACGGGCCAAGTGCAGGGAAATGTGGTTAGAGTGGATGGACGTTTGGGTCAGGATAGACAAGTTTGGACAGAACGGACTGTCCCCATGCTGTAGGACTGTAGGATTCTATGACTCCCATTCAGAATATTTTTATACGTGGCAGTATTCTAGAGACTGATTCACAATTCGTGGAGAATCCCAGAGAATTAGCAACCTCTGTATTGCCCTCTATTTCGTGAGGCTATTGGGTACAGTTCTGAATATCAAAAGCAGTGGGGTATTCACACATTGTTCAGTATTCAGCAGAACAAAGACCTTTCACATGCATTCAAGACTGATTGTCGATAAGCAAATGGAGGAGCTGTCTGTCAAAACATTGCCATCCTTTGGTATGAGAGGGCCCAGCACATGAATAGACATCCCCACGGTCACTGTACACAGAGAGATTTGGAGGGTGGAAGAATGTTGGAAAGTGTGAACTGGTTCACTTTGGCAGAAAGAATAAAAAAGCAGGGTATTATTTAAGTGGAAAAAAATTAGAGAACTCTGAGATTCAAAGGGAGCTGTGTGTCCTTGTATATTCATTACAAAATGTTATTATACAGGTTCGAGTGAGGTAATACACTGAGAGAAGTTGAATAGTAAAAGGGGAATATACAATAAACCAAAAATATACTGAGAGGGGTAGATGAAGTGAAAGATCTTCGCTTGCAAGTGCATGTCTCTAAAGGTAGCAGTACTGGTAGACAGGGTTGTAAAGATGGCACGTGGAATACTTTCCTTCATTGGCCATGGACCACATGCAGGGAGATAGGATTAGGAAGAGCAACTGGATGCCTTTGGCTCAGTACGGACAAGATGGCCCCTTCTGTGCTGTGTCGTTTCTATGGGTCTGGGTCCAGTAACTACATAGGAAGGAAAATGTAATGTTATTGTTTATTAGAAGGGCAATGGAATATTAAAAATGGTTGTACAGGTCATTGGAGAGACTGCATCCAGAATACTGTGAGCAGTTTTAGGCAACTTATACATCACAGGACCAGGCCCTTTGACCCACCAAGCCTGTGCTGATTCCTAGTCCTTATTTAGTCTCACTACTTATTGCATAGGCATAGTTTCTGTCCCTGTGTTCACTTCCCATTCATCTGTCTATGAAGAAACATCTTAACTGTTGCTAACGTGCCCACTTCCACCACCTCCACTGGCAGTGCATTCCAGGCACCCACCACCCTCTGTGTGGAAAGTCTTCCCCACACTTCACCCCTAAACTTCCCCCCCTCACCTTGAGCCTTGCTTAGTCAATAATACAAGTGTAGTTCAGTGAATGTTCACTCCATGGATTCTTGGAGCAAGGAGATTATTTGAGGAGTTAAAGGTTGGACAGGCTAAACATGTCTTCATTAGAGTTTAGAAAAATGAGAGGCGATCATATTGAGACAGTAAGATCCTGAGAGGACTGAACAGGGCAGACACTGAAAGGAGTTTCCCCTCGTGGGGAGAGACTAGAACGAGGGGACGGTATTAAAATATAGCACTTTTGTGTTAACGTGGAGGTGAAGAAAAAAAAATGTTTTTGCTCTTGGAAAGTGGAGAGTCTGTGGAACTCTCTTCAGGGAAGGGTGGAAGTGGTGTTATTCAACAGATTTAAAATTGAGGGAGAGCAATTCTGGAGTAACAAGGGAGACACAGAGTATCAGGGCTGTGGAAGGAATCTGGAATTCAATGCACAATCAGGTCAGCAATCATCTTAGCTACTGGCAGCTCTGGCTCAAATGGGGCAAATGGCTCAGTCCTACTATACATGCCCATACATTTCTATTCAAGGGGCAGGTAAGGTAAACCAAGGCACAAGCATGCAGTGAATGGGAGGACAGTCAGTAATGTAGAGGAACAGAAAAGCCTTAGTGTACACATTCACCTCATCTCTGAAATTGTTTACAAACGGCTTAGATCACATGTAGCTTCTTCTTGTCAGTTTATCATGTGATAGAGATGTAGTTTCTGGAATCGTACATTACATTGATTTTTTTTTGGAGCAGGGAAGCTAGACTAGGGCCTTGCTCTGTCCCTTCCATGCATTGCAATATTTCTGGGCTCTTCCTCCATCTTGCTAGGAGGGTGGCTGATCCAGCTGCTCTGAACCTTGGAGCAAGGGCAGGCTATTCAGACTGGAGCCTACTTTGCAGATCAGTACAACCAGGGCTGATCCTATCTTGGCCTCAACTCCATTTTCATGTTTACATGCTGTAACCCTCGAACCTGCGAGTTGGGAATTTACTTTCCAAGCCTGCACAGCACTCTGGGGAGTAGTGAGTGAGCGAGCTTCGTAATCATTGAGACTAATAAATTTATTTTACTGCTTTGAAGGAAGAGGTGTAGCAAGGTCTACCACTAATCTCATTTTAGCTTACATCCTCTTGTGGGACCTCCCACTGACAGCATTACCTGAGAGGACAGAAAAAAAATAAACAGGCCTGCAGTGAAAAATATTTTATGTATTTGTTGTTTAAAGCTATAAACATTTACCTACCTTCCCAATTTTTTTGGGGGGGCGGGCGGGCGCACGGGAAAGAGAGAAGGAAGGAGTCCCTAACTGCCACAGCCTGGTCTAGTCAGGAATGTGTATTGAGAAAAGCAAAAAACAGGATGCAGTTCCTAGCACATATGCCATAACTAGACCCACAAAATGCATTTCATTGTCATCTATTACTGTTTATCCAGTCCTGATACCCCAGTGACAGAGTTTAGTAATTGTAGGACAAAAGGTTTTGGAGTAGATCTGTAGCTCGGGTTGTGGATGTTGAGGTTGGTTGCCTCACCGAGCTGTTTTGTTGTTCCGCAGACGTTTTGTTACCGTGCTGGGTAACATCCTCAGTGCAGCCTCTGATGAAGCGTTGGTGTGTTTTCCTGCCTGGTTTTTAAACACTGGGGTCCGTTGCGATAGATTGCCTCACCCGGGTTTCCTCCGTAGAGGAATGTATATGGGGTCGAGTTCAATGTGTTTATTAATAGCCTGCTTCGTGGAGTGCCATGCTTCCAGGAATTCTCGTGCTTGTTTTTGCCTAGCCTGTCCCAGGATCTTGGTGTTGCCCCAGTCGAAGTCGTGGTTCTCCTTGTTCATATGGATTGAGATGAGTGAGTATTGGTCGTGTCTTTTTGTAGCCAGTTGGTGTTCATGTACTCTTGTTGTTAGTTTCCTTCCTGTTTGTCTGATGTAGCGTTTCTTGCAGTCTCTGCAGGGGATCTTGTAGATGACATTGGTCCTGTCCATGGTGGGGAGTGGGTCTTTAGAAAACCCACCGACGCTTCATCAGAGGCTGCACTGAGGATATTACCCAGCATGGTAACGAAACATCTGCGGAACAACAAAACAGCTCAGCGAGCCAACCAACCTCAACAATTGTAGGACAAAGTTAAAAGAAACACTACACAGGGGTGCAATGGGACATTAGCAACAAGCAGGAGCACAGGACTCCCGTCAATCCAGAAATTCAACACAGATTGGACATCAGGATGTCCAGGCGTCTCCATTCCTCCTGGTTCTCACTTGAAGGAGGTTTCCATGAGCCCATTGGAGAAATGAATCCTTTGCCAGGAAGTTACTGCTGCATGGGGCAAGTGAAGCCACTGCACTAGTTTGCAGTGTGAAAGACAGGACAGACATTAGCCCGAGGAGAAACAATAAACACGGGGCCATTCAGCATTGGATAGCAGAGCAGGCTCAGTGATCATGGCTGGTCATTCAGCTCAGTATCCTGTTCTCATTTTCTTCCTCTGCCCTTTAGCCTCAATGTGGGCCATCTCAGCTAATGTTATCAACGCTTTGGTCTCAACTGCTGTGAAAGAGGATTCTATAAGCTTAGCATGCTGGTGGTATCTTCCCCTCATCTTGGTCTTAACTGGAATCCCATAACCTTCAGGGAGTGACCCCTGCTTCTGGATAGCCAGAGTATAACAGAAACTAAATATAGGGGGGGGGGGGAAACGAAAAAAAAAAAAAAAAAAAAAAAAAAAAAAAAAAAAAAAGTGAATAAAGCTCAAACATGCCAATTGGAGGAACTCAGATCAATTGGCCCCACTGGCTAAATGCTATTAAGCAACAAATGCAAACTGCAGGCTAGTTACTGTTATATCTGGAGTGGAGGCATGTGGGTCAAGTCTATGGTTATGAAATGGAAAGTGTCTGTCAGTTGATGTTGAGCATTTAGCTAGTGTAGATTGGTATCACTGGAATGTCAGCAAAGAGGCAAGATGTACTGGTCTAAGACTTCCAAGAGACAGCCAGCCTCACCCTGGAGTGGAACAGGCAATGTGATATTGACATGTGATCAGTTGCCAGAAGGAATAGTGGGTAGAGACAAGCCCCAAGTGTGGGTCTTACCCGTTTACAGTTTGTAGTCAAGGGGCCAGAGAAGAAAGTATTCAAAGCTCACCGTCAGGTTGGGCAACACAAGGAAGGAATAGAAGTGCTTGAGTGGGCTCTCGCAGTATTCCTCAAAGTAACTAACATTCTAGGATGTCACCACTCACCACCCATAGAACATGTTGCTTCAACATCAGGTCAGGGCTGGGAATTCTGCAGTTGAGTAACTCCAAGCCACTCACCATTTGGTCTCAAGACTAATTGCTGTCCCTCACTTCTGAAGGAGAGTAGGATGTTTAGTTTCAGACACACACACACACCAGGGGCAGGTTTCTGTCTGGTTTATTGGTATTCAAGGGCTACAGTTCAGTCTCATGACACTGGGCACAGACAGGGCTGGGTTCTTCATTCTGTACACTGCAGCCATCAGCACCAACAGGAACACCAGAAACAATGGCTACTCCAACCACAACAGGAGATCCAGAAGCACCTATTGGAGATGGAAGGTGTTGAGACATTGGAAAAGTGCTCAATGAACAACAGAAGAAACATCACTTACCATTCTCATTCAGCAGCTGTTTAGACTGGCTGTTCTCCTGCAACAGGAACACAACAGGACCAGGAGCACTTACCAAGGTCCCCTCATGGATGGGAGCACTCCTGCGTGACCCTATTTGGGGGAAAGGGGGACATTACATAGATAGTTAGAATCCATGTTGAGACTATAGCCAGGATGCTATATCCTTGCTAACTGGACGTAGGGGACATTTAAGATCAGGGACAGAGGGGGGTTGATCTCAGCTCAATAGAAAGCATCAAGGAACTCACTTTGACCACATCTGGTTGTACAGTCATCCTGAGCAGAGGGAGAGCAAACCTCAGCACTGCAGTGCAGGTAAACATTGGAAGGAATTTATACTCAAGCCAGCATTTTGTAGCTGGTACCCAGGGTGTAGTACAGAGAGCCAGCAAGAGGATTTCATGAGGTTAGTCTCAATTCCATCAGTTCGGTTACCTGTCCAGAGAGGGGCTGCTCAGACACTCCATCCAAGAAAACAAAGGTCTTCACTTGAAACCGCTTGTGATGGGTTGGGGAACTGCAGGCCAGAAGAGGCATCTACTGGGTGGAGGACAGTCAGGTCATCACCCTCATAGGGGCACCTGAAAACAGGAGGTGGTCAGTTGCTGAAGAGTTGGAGACCATCCCAGAAATAATTCATTAAAAAAAAAAAAAAAGGGGCTCAAGAGTTTGAAACAATCACTGAAATCAATTTTTAAAGTCTATGGGTTGGGGGAAGGCAGAATAGCATGAGGAAATTATGATTGCCAAGGAAGAGGGTGCCAAACAAAAGTTATGTCAATGGTCCCAGGTAGTAATTGGACCTCAACTTTAGGTTCGGAGAACAATGTGTCTGCTTTTAGACTGTTCTGAAGTCCCAGCATACTGCACAAACTGATGGCAAAGGCAAGAAAAACTGGTAGGTTGTTAGCCCCGAGACTGCACTGAAAGATTGCAACACAGTCCTCAATTGTACTCCATGATGGAGGAAATAGCATTTGTGATTGGAGGAAACATGAAGCAGAGTTGGAGGGCAGCCTGTGGTTGTATCTAGGGTTTTCTAGAAAATATTTGACAAGGTGTCACATTAAAAAGGTGACAGTGGTACCAAACATCTTGTGGTGTAGGGGGCAATGTTACGGAGATCAATGCTTGATCATCTTACCACCAGGTATAGATGGTTTAAGGAGTGGGGCCTTTCAATCATTACAGTGAGGATTGATTTAATCTTCAGAGTGAATGTTGAAGAAATGCTGCTAGAGAGAGGTTTGAAGTGGGAAGAGAGTTTAACAACAGGCTTGATTTTAAGATGGGCAGCTGTTTATTAGTCTATTGTAATGAGTCACAAACCAACCTAGATTGAAATAAATGCACAGAGGGCCCAAAGTGCTGACACTTACTGTGGCTCTGGCCCAGGCCCAGGCCCACAAGTCTCACTGTGGTACTGTGAAAATATCCTCTTAAATCCACACTCAGTTCAAGGTCAGGCTTTTCCATTCAGAGTCCTTACCCATCCACCAGGAGACCCCGCTACACCTCATGGTCAGGGGCTTGCACAGGAGTTGCCCAGCAGTCATGCATTCTCAGGACAATCATTGGGTCAGTGCGATCCTTCACACGAACCTCAACAAACACCGACTCCTGAAGGATTCTCTCAATGGGGTAGTCACTGCCCTTGTACCACAGCCTGTAGTTGCCATCTAACAGAAACAAGGAGAACAAACCAGTCACTCACTGAAGAAGAAATACATTCCTAGTGCTCTATTACCAGGGCAGCACTACCTTTTGCTAGTCGCAGTCCCATCTTCAGAAGCAGCTAGTGGTGGAGGGAGTGTGTAAACTGAGACATGGATCTGTAAGCCAGCCTCATGCTCCCCCTTGTACTTGCACTGGACGTGCAGGCTGTCGAGAGACACAAAGAGATGTGGGATTTCAGTCAGTAACACTTCCCTCTACATACCAACAAACCCCACTGCACTCTCACCTGAAGGTGCTGTTCCTGGGTTATTTCACCTTGTGGCCCAGTCTGAATCATCCTCTTCCCCAAGATGTCCGTTTCATACGCAGAGCTTCCAGTCTCCTCCTGCAACAGAGAACACTGTTTAATAGGGAGCTGGCCCATTCAAAAAGGGACAGAATGCTGGACGCTCCAATACTCACCTGCTGGCTTGAGCCACAAGAGGTAATTGGGAAGCGGAAGGCTACAAGTTCCTCTGTGATGAGCTTAGGCCTGCACTCAGCTTCTTGTCCATCTTTCATGTACAGAGATGACAGGGCGAGGGCAGGACAGGTCAGGTTCCTGGTGATTGCTAGAATGAACTGGCCATCTGCTGTACACACTGCAAAGAGAAAAAGTTCAGTTTCCCCATTGGCGGTTGTGGCCTCCAGTCATTGACAGACGGATCAAGAGTCAAAGACCCAGAATCAGTCACAGCTTTAACAGTTATGCTACCTCGAGTCTGGTCTGGATTGTTATATTTCCAAAAGGAAAAAGGCAAGTAATTTGACTTTTCAAACTGAAAGAAAAAAACATCCTGAGGTACTCCAGGAGCCATGTGACCGCCAAATAGAATTTGCAGGCCAGTGGCCATTCTCAAAAGGGAAGAGAGAAGCATTTAGTATTCAGTTTACCCAGTAATATCATAATAGATCCTCCTAAAGGGAAGAATCAGAAATTTAAGAACAAAAGAGGCACAGGATTCCAAAGTTAGAAGTCAAAAGTTGAAGCAAAACATGTTGAGGAATATAGATGCATTTGTAGAGAGGGATAGCAAGGGCAGGATGTGTTTGATTGTCAGTTGCTTGGGCACAAGGTCCACGTGCAGTAGCAGCATCTGGAACTAAGTGAACAGTGTCCTAACCCTGGGGCAGATGCATGTGCAGCTTTTTTTGCTGGGGGAGGTCGGGGGGGAAAGAATATCAGTGTGTGGGGGATGAAGAGACGAAGAATGTTCATCAGGGGGTAAGGAAAGAAAGCAGGAATTATGTTGCGGATCACCACACATGAATGAGTGTAGGTGCAGGCTGACTGACTTGCATGGCCAACTATCCAAATAACTGGGAATTGGGAAACACAGTGTGCACATTTAGGGAAATCTCTAGGAGAGCTGACCCAGCTACAGACCTGCTGTACCCAACCAGATCACATCTGTAGTGACAACAGTTCCTACACCTATTCAGTCCACCCAAGGGAAGAAACTTCCAGCTATTCAACTAGCAAAGCTATTACACTCAAATTCAAATTAAATCTTCAAGCAAGTAACAGATTGATCCGGGAAGCGTACTGCTAATTGCGTAAGGAGCAAATCTTCACCTTGTCCTTTAGGTAAAGCTGGATATCGTTGAAATTGAAACAAAACAGGGGCCAAACTAAATGTAGAACACTGCCTCTCGTGTCATTGTGACAGGTGCTGGAGAAGTGACATCAGAATGGTGCTCAATTAAATATGGGCACAAAACAGTCAAGTGTAAGAATCACATTGCTGGCTGAAAAGGTGTTTAACAACAACTCTCTACTGTCAGGAGTAGAGCTGAAAGGTTACAGGAAGCATGGGACTGTTTCAGTACAACAGCTTGTTCAGCAGCAGTAGACCATTCCAGTGTTACTGGCTGTAATGTCAGTTAGAGAGAATATGGAAAGTGGGGTGGGGGATAAAAGGGGAGGAAACATTTGTGCCCTACATCTAACTTCACCCAAGAAGAGGTAATCCAGTTGGTGAGTTTGGGTTCCTGGCAGCATCTATATACAGTAGAGATTCATGGAGGTGGTAGTGAAAGGGAATCTGGGCCCAGTACAGGATCTGGCAGCAGCTGCCTTGGTGAGGTGGGCCTGAAGTAGACTCATGGTAGTGGCAAGTCTGGGCTGGTGCAGTACCTTGTGTGGCCCAGTGAGGACTGTGGCAAGGGCCAGTGGGGTAACATGGTGCCGAAGAACAGCAACAATTGTTGCTGTGATGGCAGCATAGCAAAGGAGAGTTTCGTGCCTTGTTACCAGGCCAGCAGAATAGTGCAGAACTGCAAGGTTAACATCTATTTCTGCCATTATATTCTATGTTTCATTTTCCATCTTAAGATGTGCCAGAAAGTGCCATCACATGATGAAAATTCAAGTCAGAAGTGAAATACCAGTTCTCTAAGCCAACTGCAACTGTTCAGTGAATATCATACTCAACAGTCCTTTACTACAGAGGCTATTCAGCCCAGATTAACATGGAATAATATAAAGACTGTCCCCCTACAGAGCTCCAGTATTGGAAATTCACTTTCTTGAAGGACCATTCCTTCAAATCATCCCTTGGTCATTAATACTGCAATGGTGCAAAAATTACAAGTTATTTCTCCAGCCTTTTGAGGAAAGTCTGTGCCCCCAACTCCTTGTCTACTTCAGATAGAAATCTGAATGTCTGACACCTAAATCAAGTCTCAATCTGTTTTGATGAAGGAATTATAGCATCTCCCATTTAACGTTGCAACAGAAACACCACAAGGTATCATTTCAGAAAGTCACCACAGCCTCAACAACCTTCACATCCAGCAACACCACTTCATGCCTCCGAAAGCAAAGGTCCAATTTGCTTGGCCAATTGTTATTTCAAATGCCATACCACATTCAAAAATGGCAACATGTTGCCACAGGTCTGTGTCTAACTCAGAACTATGCCAGTGAGTTTATGAAGGCTCTCCGCACCCCTTCTACAAAGGATAACTCACTTCGCTTTCAATACCATTTGCACCAACATGACTGTCATGCTGCTGGCCTGTTAGAGTTGAATCACACTAATATGGAACCCTTACTGCTGGACAGTCAGATACCATCATTACCTTCTATGGTACACAGCATGTTTTTGTTTCATTTACACAGTGAAAAGTCACACAAACATGCATGGCTTCCACATTGACAGAAGCACAAGGAACATGCCAAATATAGAAGGTCAGACCAGCTCAACCACAGCAACACATTTCTAATTTGTTGTTTCCCTAACAATATTTTCAGGCATCTAATCTGTCTCATTTTAATTAGCTCTGCAGGGTTCTATTTGACTGTCAGCCCTGTCATAGACTGAACCCAACTTGCTACAAGTAGCTCAAAATTTCATTTGCTGTTGAGAGTGATGAAAGATAAACTAGCCAATAGCTATCACAAATTCCGTCTGACCCCTCTGATGTGGCGAGGGTTCATTATGACCAGGTTTGCTGTATTCCATCTCCACCTCCTTTGGTGCAGGGACACAAGCTACAGACCATATGATAGATCTGCCCCAAACACCAGCTTGGGTCCTGAAGTTCAATTTATTGGGATCCACATGAATATTATCCAATTCTTCTGTGAAGAACACAGGACAGTATCCCAGGCAGCACAAGTTAAACTGTGAAGTTTCGACCTTCACACAATTTGAGCTGAAATACCTCACTAAGAGCTACAAACTGTCAAACACCTCAACAGTACAGGATGGTGGGAATCTGTATGAAATTACACCAAGTTAACCTCTAATCAAATCCTTGACTAAGCTTTAGTGGTTAAGCAGTTGCTCTGAACACAGTAGGAATAATCCAATTTGGCCAAAATAACGTTATCCATCCTCAAACCAACCAGCCACTTCACACGGGAACATCCCCTACACTACTAAAGAGAGACAGCGTCACATTGCTGGCTTATTTTCTCAGGCACAGGTTAGTTTGTCTCCCTCCCACTGACTCCC
>NW_025969906.1:1917-13391 GCF_021869965.1 Rhincodon typus | reverse complement strand
ATGATGCTGCTTGGCCTGCTGTGTTCATCCAGCCCTGCACCTTGTTGACACTGTCCTCCATTTTGATTAACCCCTGCCTCCCCTACATTTTTGGTAGCAAAGGTCTGCTCTCAACAGAGGTGACCTATTTTTTACTAATAATTCCATTAACACCTATTCTACACCTCTATTACCCTTTTATTACCATTTACATTCCCTTTATCTTTTGCTCCAGGCATTCTCACCATCTGTTCCATTTAGTCCTCCTCCCACCTTGTCAACAGCCAAAAAAAAATCATGTTCCAGACCCCTTCAGTTCCGAAGAAGGGTCATATTAGATTTAGAACGTTAACTCTGTTTCCGTCTCGACACACTGCCAGACCTGCTTTGTTTCTCCAGTACTTTGGTTCCTATCGTTGCAGAAGGTGGATGTGGCAAGAGAGTGAAATGTGCAGCAGATAATCCTAATGTCACTTAATGTGAATTGTAAACACAATATGAATTTAAAAATGCGTATCTCATTAAAAACGTGAACTTATTTTCACACAGAGCAAAGATTAATTCTGCAGTGTCTGTAAGGAAACATTGATATTTATGGAGATATTAGTGTGACTTTTATGACAAAGTCCCCAATAGTGAAATTTTCCTTGAAATGACAAGAAAATTAAAATGTTCTTTGCTTTATCTGAAAAGCATCGTGTTTTTCCTTTCATTAAAGAAACTCATCTCTCGCAATTTTTGTATTATTATTAAGACATCCTGAAGCAGTTTACAATAATGACATATTTTTGAATTGTAGTCAATAATCTATACAGGGAACACCATTTGAAATGACATTTGAAGGACCCAATCCAGCCTCCGATATCATAACTTACCCGTGACTGACACGACAGAAGTTGCATAAGATTGCACATGCTGACCTCTATGAACTTTCTTCAACAACTGTCTGACGCTTAAATTGTTTCTGTTCTATATTTCCAGATATTGGAAGGCAGTGGGAATACCTAATTGAATTCAAGGTTAAAGTGGTTAAACAACTAAATCCAGTTGCTGACAGTTACTGAGCCTGGAGAGAATCCTGTAATATCTGCAGTTTGAAATTAGTAACAGTAACTCCTGCCAACTACATCCTGTCAGACCCTCATTCCTGCTGAACCATCAACATTCAATTTCCTAACAGTTCTGTCGGTAACAGTAATACTGAACCACCCAAAAGCTCAGTTTTTGCTCCATCGGTACCAATGCTGCAGGAACCTTTCAATAATTCACATGAGTGTGTAGGTCAGCAGGAAATCTGTCAACTTTCCTGGTTCTGATCATGAACCAGTGACAAGGCTGAATAATGAAAGTGACGTCAGGTAGAGTGCTGCACTCTTCAATTTGTGCCTGATTCGTACAGAATGATACAGGCTATTGAGGGGAGGGGCATTTAGTGACCTATATATGGGACAGGCCAGATTCACAGAGTTAGAGGAGTCAGTGGTCATCGAGAAGAGGGGCAGGACATTGACTGAGGGGAGGAGATCTTGCTCCGGGGCAGTCACGAGGGGATGTGGAGAATAAGCTCAGCTTTTGTAGCCTAATCTTGTCACTAAAATATCTCATCCCTGGAAATGTCTTGGCAATCTACTTCACACCCTCTCAAGACCTTTTCGTCCAGCCTGTAATGTGGTGATCAAAGAAACATACCTGGATATTATAGACGGAATATGATTTGGGAAGTGTGACTTTGTCCAATTTGACAGGAAGAAGAGAAAAACAACATATTATTTAAATGTACAGAACCTTGCTACAGAGGGATCTGGGTGCCCTAAATCATCAAAGGTGGGTCCAGAAAGTAACTGGGATAGAAAATGGGGTGTTGTTGTTTACCGTAAAGGGAATGGATTATGGAAGTTAGCTGTACAGGGTTTTGCTGACACTATGCCTAGAGTACATTGTATAGTTGCAAGTCTTTTTATTTAAGGATGTAACTGCATTCGACACAATCTAGAGAAGGTTCACTTGACTTTTGAGAGGAGGAGCTTATCCAGAAAGGTTGAATAAGTTGGGCATATACCCATTTTCAGGAGTTTATCTCTCCATGAGGTCTAGCAGATATTTTTGCGTTATCTTCTCAAACTTGCTCATTCACTCCTTACCCTGCATTTATGATGGCCCAGCCCTTTCCCCCAAGTTTAGTCTGATTTTCCCAGTTGCCATGGTCAGAGGTACACGCCATTTCCAGGATATGCTGGGACACACTAGAATCCTTGGCACTGGTGCCATCTTTAAAACAATGTTTCACACTCAAAAAAGCAATTTGATGGCCCAAAGATCACGAGCATGGATTCTTTATTCCACTGGCATCAGGTCATTACCAACATGAAAGGAAATAATAAGGAAATATTTTCACTATGTACAGGGAGTAACCATGTGGGCTACATTAGGATGAAGAATTCTTTTGTCTGTCTGCTCTCCCTTCCCATCATCTCCATCTTCAGTAAAAACACTTTCGTTTCCAGTGAGAAGCCATTCAACTGCTCCAGTTTCCCTCCCTCACTGTTACCATCTGCTGGTTGAGGTCTGGAGAACAGCCATATACTGTGACTCTCAGTTTTCTATATTTAAGCCATTTTAAAATAATTTGAAGCTGATACTGTTCTTTTCAATGAAACTCAAATTTTACAAATCTCCCAATTTTTCTGGACTGCCCTCTCATTAAGGAGGTCAGGGCAGAGGTGACTAAGGGTGGTTTAACCTGAGGGTGATTAGTGTCGAGCAAGGGGAGAGGTTGAGAAGGACAGCCTTTCATGGTAATCTCAATTCATAGAATTGAACCCACACTGTTGGCATCATTCTCCATAGCAAACAAGCTGTCCAGCCAACTGAGCTAACCAACTCCCAAATGAATGGTGATTCTGTACTTACCACTAACAGAGGATGCAAGGCTCATTTGATTGTGTCTGAGACAATTCATCACCAATAACACTGTCCAAAACTTGGCTACACAGGCAGCTTTCACTGGGGCCTCTCACTGCCTCAGGTACTCTCTCCCACAATTATTCCATTATTCTTTTCTTCTCAAAAAAAGACGCAATTTCTCTATCAATCTTACTTCCTCTATCTCCTCTCCCTCTCTCCCCTCTCCTTCTCTCTCACTAAGGTTTTGGAGTAGATTTGTAGCTCGGGTTGTGGGTGTTGAGGTTGTTGAAGTTGGTTGGCTTGCCGAGCTGGTTTCTTGTTTTGCAGATGTTTCGTTACCGTGCTGGTAGCATCCTCAGTGCAGCCTCCGATGAAGCGTCGGTGTGTTTTCCCACCTGGTTTTTAAACTCTGGGGTCTGTTGAGATGGATTGCCTCACTTCCGGTTTTCCTTCGTAGTGGAATGTATATGGGGTCGAGTTCAATATGTTTATTAATAGCATGCTTCGTGGAGTGCCATGCTTCCAGGAATTCTCGTGCCTGTCTCTGCCTAGCCTGTCCCAGGATTTTGGTGTTGTCCCAGTCGAAGTGGTGGTTCTCCTTCTCTCTCACTCTCTCTCTCTGTCTCTCTCTCCACCCCCTCCCTCAGTCTCAGCCTCTGTTCCTCTCCACCATTTTGGCACAATCTCATTTTTTGTCGGGCCCTCTATCTAAAATATTGACACTATTTGCCTCTCAATAAATAGCTTCAAATGTTAACTTTGGTTTTGTTTGTTATCAAGCAGAATTGACAGCACGCCCTGCAATTGTGGTAAAGATACCAGATTGTTTTGAGCAAGTTGTCGGAGCCTCAGATTGACAGATTTATCTCTCCATTTGTTCTTGAGAAAGGACAGAGAGCGGGAATGAGATTTCCAAATGTGTTCAAAATAATAATTGTGTGCCAAGTCGCTGAAAGGAAATTAACTGAGAATTGTCACTTTAGTTTGCAAAGATAATCTTTGGAGTGACAATTCACTGAGCAGTCAAAATGGTGCCTGGACCCATTCAGAGATTGAACTAAACTTCTGTTTTTATCACATAGCAGTCTGTTCATTCAGCCGTTTCCACACATTTCATCCCACCCACACTCCCTGATACAGCAAAGCAAACTGGGGAACAATAGCCAGCTGTTTCTGTTATAAATCACAATGCTCTCAGGTTAGGGACAGGCATGTTTAACCAACAGTTTGTACACAGAATATAAATAAAAAATCAAAATATTGTCTTTTCTGATGAGATCATTTGGTTCCTCCCTTTTGATTTTATTTTTCATTTCCCTCCTTTTCAGAAAGCACTGAATCTCTAGTCCTTCTTTATGGGTGAGAAATCTGATGCCTGTTTTCAAATGTACACTCAGACAATGAAATGGAGCTCTTGTCAACTGGAATCCATTCATGGCTCAGACTATCTTCAGCAGGAAGAACAGAGACCTGCAGGTTTTACAGTTCAGCTGCCACACTTATTGTCCCATCACCCCTTCCCCTCCTCCCAACCCGCGAAAATGCGCTCTCCCCCAAAGCTCTCCATGTACACATACTCCCCGCCCTGTGTTCACACATTCTCCCCATCACCTGGGAAGTATACATGCCCTCCGTGTTCACACACACTCCATCATTACTGTCTACATACAAATATTTTTCCCATCACCCTCCATGTATACACTCTCCTCCCACTGGCCTCCATGTACACACGTTTCTCTCTATCAGCCTCTGTGCACACACTCCGCCCTCTGTGTAGGCATACTCTCCCGATTAGGAATCCCACCAACATCTACACAAATTCTCCTTCATCCACCCCACCATTGACATATATTCACCCAATCATTTTCCTTTTGCACACATCCTTTCCCTTAAACCCCATGTACACACAGTCTCCTTTCACATCTTCTCCCAAGTACACACACACTCCCCTGTCACCCCTGTTGTGCACACACAATGTCCCCCATTAGAATCCCCTGACTGTGTACACATACTCACCCTGTCACCTCCATTATGTACACGCACTCATTCTGTCATCCTCCCCATGAACAAACACTCACTGCCCATGTGACCATGTACACAATATCCCAACATTCCCCCTCCTCCATACCAGTTGTTCTCCACATACACACAGACAGCCCAACATTGGTGCATACATACTTCCTTCCTACCACTCCCTCAGTATATAGCTTCTTCCCTCCAACTCCCTGGATATACATTATCTCCATAACTTTCTCTCCGTCCCATTCCCCCCAACTCCCATGTGCACACGATATCCAAACGGCATCTCCCCATGCAGTCAGACTCTCTCTAACACCCTCCCAATTCACCATGTGCACACATTCTTCCCCATGACTATGTTTACACACCACCCCCACCCCCATCCCATGGATTCTCATACTCCACCTGCCACATTTCCACACAACCCTTCCTTGCCCCCCTGTGTGTACAGACACTCCCTGTCATGTATCACTGAGAACCCAGATACACCAAGGAACTAACTCAAGGCCCTGTGAACAGTCTGTGGTTTGGGAACTAGCGTGTCGGTGTGATAAAAGTACCGTACGTAAGACCATTAGATATAGGAACAAAATGAGGCCATTGGACTCATCAAATCAGCCATGATCGAGTGGTGGAGCAGATAAGTTTCTCAACTCCATTCCACTGCCTTTTCCCCATAACCTTTGATCCTCTTACTAATCAAGAACCTATCCATCTCTGTCTTAAATATACTCAATGACTTGGCCTCCAAGGCCTTCTGCAGCAATGACTTCCACAGATTCACCACCCTCTGGCTGAAGAAATTCCTAAACATCTCGATTCTAAAAGGTTGTTCCTTTACTCTGAGGCTGTGCCCTTGGATCCTAGTCCCTCCAAATAATAGAAATATCTTCTCCATGTCCACTCTATCCAGGCCTCTCAGTATTCTGTAAGTTTTGATGGGATCTCCCCTCATCCTTCTAAATTCCATTGAGTACAGGTCCAGCTGAACTGAACCAGTTTCCACATGCTTGGCCTCACACCTGATTTTGGTGTTTCATTTAGATTCTGAATGAGTCACTTTCCAATGAAACCTCTTGCCACTGGGATGTGACGCACAATGCAACTGTGAGGATCCATGCACCTTCACCCTATAATTCTGAGCCCATCACCCTAACCCCTCACTCCATTGTTGCAAACCTGAATGGATGAGATGGTGAGGTATATCATAATTTAACTGTCACATGAGCAATCATACACAAGATACTGTGAAAAATCATGAGCGGTCTGTTCCATTGGGAAACATGTACTTACAGAGGACAGGAATGTGTACAATGGTGTAAATTAAAGAGTAAGACATCAGTCTCTTCAGGTCAGGGGAAGTCTTCATAGGCCACACATCACCAGCAGTGACAAGATCAGCCATCTCTCCAATGTGATGAATAGACCCTTAGCCACAAACCTCACATCAACAGACATCTGAATATCGCCTGATGTGGCAGCATGCCAAGTTGTCATTGGTGATGTTTTTCCATGTTAAAGACACAAGGAACATTCTTTACATTGTGCTCCTAGCTGTAGTGACTAACAAGAGGAATCAGTACCTACATCAAGCAAAGCGAGGACTGTAACAGCGGATTGTAACTTGGACCTGGACTACAAAATGCCAGGAACACAAAACAGGAAGGAAACCAAATTACTGACTGGATTCAGGTACAGTCCATTAAAGTTTCAACTAAACAAATGGGCGGTGATACTTGATCTACTTGATCTACTTTTGAATAATAAGTGAGTAAAAGGCAATTTATTGGTTAGACAGGATCTCAGATATTGCTCCCACAGGATCATTTCATTCATTTTCAGATTGATGGGGTAAAACAGAGAAGCTCACAGCAAGGATTTAGAATTAAAATGACTTCAGCATGGAGATATAAATTTCAAATTTAAGCCAAGCCAGTTAAAGAAAATGTAGGATTGACCTTCTCCAGCAAGAACTTTGTGAAGATGCAGACAATCACTGGTACAGGATCATCCATTTGCAGGACAGCAGATGTTCATTTAAAAAGTTAAGAATACAATGATACACTCACAAACTTCATCCTTGGAATGAACAAGGGCAGGTGCTACAGTTGTGAAGCATTACCTTCATTGGGATTACAGGATTAGTGACTACAATGGATCTTCCTGTCACTTTGATAAATAAGTATTCAGCAAGGAGACCAGCTGTATACCGTTTAGTCTGTTGATGTCTCTCATGTGATATAGACTGATAGAGTCATACAGCATGGAGTCATACACCTTTCAGTCCAACCAGTCCATGCCGGACATAATTCCAAACTAAACTTGTCTCACCTGCCTGCTCCTGGCTCATATCACTCCAAACCTTTCCTTTTCATGTATCTAGCCATAATCTTTTAAACATTGTAATTGTACCCGCATCTACCATTTCCTCAGTAAGTTCATTCCACATGTAAAATATCCTGTGTGTAAAAAAAATTTCCCCCATGTCATTTTAAAATCTCTCTCCTCTCACCTTAAAAATGTGCCCCCTAGTCTTGAAATCCTCCATCCTAGGGAAAAGCCAACTACCATTAACCCTATTTATACCTATCATTATTTTATAAACTTCTATCAGGTCATCTCTCAATCTCCTATACTCCAGTGAAAGAAGTCCCAGCCTATCCAGCCTTTCTGAGGAGATTTACCAGGATGTTGCCTGGTATGGAGGGAAGGTCTTATGAGGAAAGGCTGAGGGTTTTGAGGCTGTTTTCGTTAGAGAGAAGAAGGTTAAGAGGTGACTTGATAGAGACATACAAGATGATCAGAGGATTAGATAGGGTGGACAGTGGGAGCCTTTTTCCTCGGATGGTGATGGCTAGCATGAGGGGACATAGCTTTAAATTGAGGGGTGATAGATATAGGACAGATGTCAGAGGTAGGTTCTTTACTCAGAGAGTAGTAAGGGCGTGGAATGCCCTGCCTGCAAAAATAGTAGACTCGCCCACTTTAAGGGCATTTAAATGGTCATTGGATAAACATATGGATGATAATGGAATAGTTTAGGTTAGATGGGCTTCAGATTGGTTTCACAGGTCGGCGCAACATCGAGGGCCGAAGGGCCTGTACTGCGCTGTAATGTTCTATGTTCTATGTTCTATGTTCTTTATAACTCAGACCTTCCATATCCAGCAACATCCTGGTAAATCTCTTCTGAACCCTCTCCAGCTTAATAATATCCTTCCTATAACTGGGAGACCAGAACTGGACAAGGTACTCCAGAAGAGGCCTCACCAATGTCCTGTGCAACCTCAACATGACTTCGCAAATTCAAAAGCAAAGGACTGAGCAATAAAGGCAAGAATGCCAAACACCTTTTTAACCATCCTGTCTGTATGTGATGTAAACTTCAAAGAATTCTGTACCTGCACCCCTAGGTCCCTCTGTTCTACAACAGTACCCAAGGCCCTACCATTAACTGTATACCCTACCCTTGTTTATGTACCAAAATGCAATACCTCACATTCATCCAGATTGAACTCCATCTGCCATTTTCCAGCCCATTGACCTATTTGATCAAGATCCCTTTGTAATCTTAGAAAACCTTCTTCACTGTCTACAACGCCAACTCAAATTCTGAATTTAAGATCCATCTATGAACAAACTCACTGCTGGAGGGGTGAATGAAGGACAGGCTTTATAGTGTCACTCTCTTTTACTCTATAGACGCCTACCATGGATCTCGCACAACTTTGAGATCCTCTCATGACAGCTCTTCTTCATTTGGAACTGTCCAAGATTTTCTGTCCCATGTGGCAGGGTTCAACTTACAACATCTGGCAATGGCTTTCAGAATATCTTTGTATCTAAGACTGGGAGTTCCTATGACGTGGGTTTCTGTGCTTTGCCAGATATGGAGTACTGACTTTGGTATACAGGGATCCGGCATGCAAACCAAGGCACTGAGAGTAAAGCTGAGTTCCAATGAGCATTCTCTAACTGCCAGGTATTGGATTTTTTTGATCTGCCACCTCATGCTGCAGATCTGAAGCTGTGAAGGTGGATTGCATCATTTTACTTCACGTGATGCCACTAAGTTGTTTATGCTTCACAGCCATAGAGAGATGTTTTGGGAATCACTGTCTGGCAGATGTTGATTTAGTCTCAAAACAAACTCCAAAGCTCTCTGCAAAGTCTGAGTGATCCTGCTGAACAATGAACTTGTCTTTGCCAGGGGTAGATGGTATCACATCCCATGTAGTGTTGTTGGAGAGGTTCCTCCCAAAACAGCAGAACTTATGAATGGAGTTGAAATTTGTGATATAGATTATGACTTTGGAGTCCTGGGAATTTGTGGCCAGGAACAGTTTGGTACAAGAACTCTAGCTTTCAATAAGTCTAAGAAAGACAAAGTGCTTAAAGAATTGGGCAAAGAGGACTACAAGCAGTTTGTTATCTCCCATTGTGTGTATTAAGAGAACACAGTCATTAGCAAACAAGAATTCAGGACAGGTAGTTGTTTGATCTTTGTATGAGCCTGGAGCCTTTGTGGATTGAGGAAGATACTGTGAATGCAAGGATGGGATAACCTTGATGAGCAAAGAAGTGAAGCCATTTTGATGGCTGGTTAATGTTTGCTGTGCAGTGGCTCAGTGTTAAGTTCCTAGTAGCATCCATTATTACAGTCGGTCAGAATGTAAGTTCTGTCCAGGTTAAACAAGTAACCTCTTGTTACAGTTCATCAATCATTGAGGGATGCTTGAGATGTGATCATCTGATGTTTCTGTTTCTTTCCACGATAATCAAATGATACAGTGACAGAGTGACAAAGACAAATATTCATTCAGATTCTAAAAAAAAACTCACAACCAAAATGCAGATTTCATTGCCACAGACCAATGTTTAATTTCAATAAATAGTTTGTGGGTTTTAACCTTCTGAATTGAGTGGTTATTGCTAGGCTGCACATCACAAGATTTCCAAACTGCACAAACCAGCTCAGAGCCCGTAAAGCTGCAAATTCCACAGAGACTAGCTTCACAGTCAAAAATAAATCAGTGACTGGTTCTTAGGGCAGAAGTGGGTTTTGGATCAATCCCTCTCTTCTCTGAAGCAGTCACTCAACACTGAGGATGGTTTTATCAGAACTGAGATCCCACTGAGTTTTGAGCTCAGATCACTGGATCCAGAGCCCAGAATTCACACTACAGCATGATCACACCACAGCACACACAACCCACAGAACATGCAACCGAAACGACATGCAATTGACAGGATATGCAGCAATTAGAACATGCAACCAGCAAGACACATAAAACAGGAAACATAACCAACAAAACACACAACAGTGCACAGAACTGACAGGACAGATAAACGATAGGCAGGACAAGTAATCAACAGAATATGCAACTGACAGAATATACAAATGACAGGTCACACAATAGACATGGGAGTGTGTAAACATATGAACATACGAATTGGAGCAGAAGTAGGCCATTCACCTTGTCGATCCTGCTCTGCTAGTCAATAAAATCATGGCTGATATGTCTCAGTTTTGAATTCCACATTCCCATCTATCTCTGATAACTCTCAATTCCACATCTATCAAGAACCTATTCACCTCTGTCTTCAAACGATTCAATGACACTGCCTCCAGCACCTTCTGAGGTAGAGAGTTCTAAACTCACAAAAAGGGTTACTCCTCCGAGAGAAACAAAATTCTCCTCAATTCTATTATAAGAATGGCTCAGATTCTAAAACAGATAACAAGGTGTGGAGCTGGATGAACACAGCAGGCCAAGCAGCATCAGAGGAGCAGGAAAGCTGACGTTTCGGGTCTGGACCCTTCTTCAGAAATCCATGATCTGAAGAAGGATCCAGACCCGAAACATCAGCTTTCCTGCTCCTCTGATGCTGCTTGGCCTGCTGTGTTCATCCAGCTCCACACCTTGTTATCTCAGACACCAACATCAGCAGTTCCTACTATCTCAGATTTTAAAACAGTGCCTCTTGGTCCTGGATTCACCTACAACAGGAAACATCATCCCCATGTCCACCTTGTCAAGACTGTCAGGATCTTACATGCTTTAATCAAGTTAGCCCTCACTCTTATAAACTCCAGTGGAAACAAACACATTCTGTCCAACCTTTCCTCAAAGGACAACACACTCATTCCAGGTTATCAATCTAGTACACCTCCTCCGAACCACCTCCGATACATTTACATATTTCCTTCAATAAGAAAATCAAAACTGCCACAGTGTTCAAGACGTGGTTTCAACAATGTCGGGTATAACTGAAGCATATTTTTGTTTGATTCCTCTTATAATAAAGGATAGCATTCTACTGGCCTCCCTGATTACATGCTGTACCTGCAAACTAACCTTTTGCAACTCATGCACCTGATTTCCTTGATCCATCTGCACTGAGGAATTCTGCAGTCATCCTCTGTTTAAATAATACTGTTTTTTTATTGAGTTTGCACATTCTCCCTGTGTCTGCGTGGGTTTCCTCCGGGTGCTCCAGTTTCCTCCCACAGTACAAAGATGTGCAGGTTAGGTGGATTGGCCATGCTAAATTGCCTGTAGTGTTCAGGG
>NW_025969906.1:0-1417 GCF_021869965.1 Rhincodon typus | reverse complement strand
AAAAAAGGTGGGATGCTCTGATGTTCGGTGTGGTCTTGTTGGGCCGAAGGGCCTGTTTCCACACTGTAGGCATTCTATGATTCTATGATTCCTATTAAATTGACAACTTATCTGTTTTAGTCTGCATCCTTGGTATGTCATCTTCACAACATTTTCCACCCTTGATAAAATCTAAAAGTTTAGACTATCTCAGTCAAATTGATCATCTCAGTCATAATAAAACCTGGAGACAAAGCTGAGACCCCTGCACTGACACCTGCCGTATCCACTCATCACATCCTGCCCACTAAAAGAAGAACAATTTATATATTCTCTTGGTTTTTCTGCTAGCCAACCAATCATCTTCTATGTCAGTATCTTATCACCCACACCATGAACTCTTACTCTGCTCAATAAGCTTTGATGTGGCACCTTTTTGTATACCTCCTGGAACTCCAAGTACAGCACATTACTTCTTCAGACAGCTCCAATAAATTTGTTAAGCATAATTTCCTGTTCTCAAAAGGGACTCTCCCCAATTATCTTGAGTGTTTTCAAATGCTCATCCATAACCTCTTCCATTCACTTTCCCCATGACAGACATCAATTTCGCTGGCCTATAGTTTCCTGGTTTATTTGTAGAATCCCTACAGTGGGGAAACAGGCCATTTGGCCCAACAAGTCCACACCAACCATCCAAACAGCATTCCACCCGACCCATCCCCATCCCCCTACCCTATTCCTATAACCCTGCATTTCCCACATCTACTGCACCTAACATACATATCCCTTAAAACTATGGGTATAATTGCATGGCCAATCCACCTAACCTGCACATCTTTGCATTGTGGGAGGAAACCAGAGCACCCAGAGGAAACCCACACAGACACGGAGAGAATGTGCAAACTCCACACAGACAGTTACCTGAGGGTGGAATCGAACCCGGGTCCCTGGTGCTATGCGGCAGCAGTGCTAACCACTGAGCCACCGTGCCACCCCACGACTATAATATGATAGAATTCCTTGTCAAGATGGGGAGTGACATAGCTGATTCTGCAACTAGAGTCCTAAATCTAAAAAGAGCAAACTGATGGTATGAGGTGCAAATTGGTTATGATAGATTTGGGCTATGCTGCTTAACGGGATGGGGGTGGAAAGGCAGTGGCAGACTTTCAAAGAGCACATGGGTGAGCTGCAACAATTGTTCATTTCTATCCGGTGCAAAAGTAAAATGGAAAAAGTAGCCAAACAATAGCTGACATGGGAACAGTGACATGGGGACATTAAGGACTGCAGATGCTGGAAGCCAGAGTCAATAAATGTGAAGCTGGAAAAGCATAGCAGGTCAGACAGTATCCGAGGAGCAGGAAAGTCAATGTTTCGGGTTGAAACCCTTTGTCAGGACTGGGGAGGGGGAGAGGAGCCCAGAAGTAAACAG
>NW_025969905.1:0-13392 GCF_021869965.1 Rhincodon typus | reverse complement strand
ACCTTGTTATCTCAGATTCTCCAGCATCTGCAGTTCCTGCTATCTCTAAGATTTCTTTTTCTTCCTTTTCTGACTACTTAGAAATATTCTGTTTCATGAAAACAAAATATTAAAAGTGATTTGCCTTTTCACAAGATGGTATCTGACTAATTATTACTTATTATATGGAAATGGATTTAAAGTGGGGCTAGCAGCTTATCACAACTATTTAAATGGCTCAAAACATTAGTCTGCAATATTTCACTTGTGCCTTTTAAACATCTAATTTATCTTATCAAACTCATACTCAGGCTTGCAATCTAGCAGAATTTTTAAGGGTTTACTAGAAATAGTAGTAATTAACTTTTAATCTGTCATTTCTCTGAGTATAAGTGTGTTTGGCAAAAGTATTTGATTAGTCTATTCATGCAACATAGCTTATGTTTTTTGCAATGCATACGCTTTTGTCCATCCTTTCTCTGGCATCTAATGCACAATTATTTTGTTATTGATATTTCTAATAGTTAACAAAGAAACAGTAGCCAAAACAGCCTTTTTACATGTATATGAGGCTTGCTTAAAGTAGTAACAGCATTTGACTGTATAACAACAATGTGCATTCATCCAGCATCTTTGAAATAGTGAAATATCCTAAGATGTCATGTAATAGAATCAACAAGCAAAATTTGTTTCTATTAATACTGCCAGTATACTGTTTTCGAAGAACTAGGAAAATAGGAACATTTTGTATGTGTAAGTGTTGCATTGGGCAGCATTCACAACAGTGCTGGAGCATTAGGTATTGTATAACACCACACTGGACTATGCAGTCTCATAACCAGGCAGAATAGCAATTTGGAATTTTAAATAAAGAGCTTGAGCCTTTGCAAGCCTAATGTTTGATCATTTCAAAAGTTGGGGAACCAGAAGACAACCAGTATCCACATCTGCTGTGCTTCAGCAAACAGTAGCAATCTTATTGTGTTACTTGGAAAAGGGTAGGTGGCTGACCATTCATACTTGTGGAATCTTGTGCTATGGAGAATAGCTGATGTATTTACTGTTGAACAACAATCACATACAAGTAATATATCCCTGAAAAAAGGGACATTAGTGAGAATGCACTCATCAGGACTGTTGCAAGAACACTAAATTCCAAGGGACCATAATTAGTACCTCATAACAAAAGGACGCTGGTTGGCATATTGACTTTGGTTGAACTGTTGCCTTGGAAAATTCACCAAGGAAGTATTGGTCCTGTATTCTTTTGTTAAATCCACAAAAGGTGTAATACATATACAAGTTCCCCCATCCCTGCAAGGAACAGGTCCTGAGTATAAATATTAGTAGCTTCTAGGAAGAGCCTCATTGTGAGATTGATTGATAATTTAAACTGGTTGTTAGCATAATTCTTAGCACACTGGATATCGTTCAGCAAATGCTGGATATTCGTAGGTTCAAATCCAATGTTGTATATATGTTCTGAGTTTGGCAAGCATGGATTGTTGAGTATGACCAATTCTCTGGCTGTTTTCAGTAGGTGAAGGGATATGTTATTTCATTGATCCACCAGTCATTGGGGCATACAATCTGTTTGTACAATCTGACATTGCACTGACACTTGTATGTACATTGCACATTTGTGTGGTTTAGCAGAATGTCTTTTTGGCTTGAGGGCAGCACCCTGTTTGTGGAAAATACAGATAACTACTGTTAATGCTGCATTGTAGCAATGTGAAGTGGCTAGCTTTACCTGTTGCACAATTTTATTAGAGACATTTTAACCTTGCAAGGTCCAAAATTGACCGTGGGCTTATTTGTCAGTGCGCTTGATATGCAGCAAGCAATGGTTGTGGTGCTTATCCCACTGGATTGCTTTGATGCTTCCTATTTCAGCATCAGCCTTCTACAGTGAGCAAATGGTTTAGTCCTGTTGATGAGATTGTCAATAGGCCAATTTTACGAAGTATGTGCTATAGGAATCCCAACATATACATTAAAAAGTGAAGGTAGGCTTGTGATAGAGAATGCTAAAGAACACATTCATAGATACACCTAACTAGCACATCAACGGATTTGAACATTCTATTTCATCTTCAGTGATGGTTTTTCTCCCTTTACCCACAGCAGTCCATTCAAGTATCTTGGTTTCCAGTTCTTCTTCAGCTACATGCAGCCCTGGGAGGCATAATCCATTGTATCAACTGTCATGTGTGCTTTTGGCTCTACTGCTCCATCACCTCTCCCAAAACTATCCACTACCTTGGTGTTGTCAGCTGCTTATCTGACATCCAGTCCTACAGCTGTCTCAATTTCATCCTGTTAAACATCCAGAGACCAAAGTTATTGCTTTGAGTCCTGCAACACTCTCTCTCCCTCGTTAATGATTACAGTTCCTCCTCCATTGTCTCAGGTTGAAGCTGACAATTCATGACAGAGATTTATAGATTTCTGATACTAACCCATACCAAGTTTTGGTCTCCTATTGCCACAGCGATTATGGGTCTGCATTGCTTATTAGTCACCCTACACCTCAGAATTAAGATGTTTGTAGAAACCTGGGAACAGGAGTAGTCCATTCACCCCCCTGAGTCTGCTCTGCCATTCAATAAGATTATGGCTAATCTGTGGCCTACCTCTACAGCCTGCCTTAGCCCGATATCCCTTGATACCCTTGCTTAATAAAAAATTGTCTTTCTCAAATTTAAATTTAAGAACTGTATTAGCATTGACTGCCAATTGAGGAAGAAAGTTCCAAACTTCTACTGCTTTTTGTGTGTAGAAGTGCTTTCTAATGTCTCTCTTGAATGGCCTTGCCCTAATTCTTAGAATATGCGCCCTGGTTCTAGAATCCCAAATGAGTGGAAATAGTTTATCTTTAACTATCCTGTCTTTTCCTGTTAATATCCTAAAGACCTTGATTAGATCACCCCTTAAACTTGTAAATTCTACAGCATAAAGGCTTAATTTGTCTAATCTCTGCTCTTAACTTAACCCCTGAAGTCCAAGTATCATCCCAGTAAATCTGTGTTGAACTCCCTCCAGGGCCAAAATATCTATCCTAAGGTGTGGTGCCCAGATCTGCCCACAGTACCCTAAGTGATGTCTAACTAGGATTTGTATAACTGCAGCATAATGTCTGCATCCCTATACTCCAGCCCTTTAGATATGAAGGCCTGTATTCCATTCACCATCTTGACTATTTTCTGCACCTATTTACAATATTTTAAAAAGCTATGCACCTGAACCTTCAAATCTCATTTAGCATCCACTATATTTAACATTGTGCCTTCTAAAAATATTCCTGATCTGTCCTTGGTCCAAAACGGATTACCTCACATTTGCTTAAATTAAAATCCGTCTGCCACAGTTTTGCCAATTCATCTGATCTGTCAATATCCTGTTGTAAGTTTCTGCTGCCACCAACACTGTCTACAATGCTTCCCAATTTTGTGTTGTCAGCAAATTTGGATATTTGACTTTTTATGCCATTATCCAAGTCATTATGAATATTGTGGATAGTTGAGGCTGCAACACAGATCCCAGCAGGATATCACTAATCACGTCCTGCCAATTTCAGTACTTAACCCATTATTTCAAGTTTCTGTTTCCTGTTACTCAACTAATTTCCAATTGATGTCAGTGCTTTTCCCTCAGTTCTGTGTCCTTCCACCTTAGCTAACAGTCTCTTGTATTGGACTTTATCAAAAGCCTTCTGGAAGTCCAAATAAATGGCATCCATTGACTTAACCTCTGTCCACCACCTTTGTCACCTTTTCAAAAAACAACTGATGTTTGTTAGGCATGGCCTACCCTTCATGAATCCATGCTGACTCTCCCTTATTAACTGACATCCTCATGTTCTAATCCATTCATGACATGGCAATTCTGTATCTTTTTAATCTCTTCATATAAGCCTTCCAGAACTCTGCTCCCTTCCAAATCTAGTTTATTGTGCATTCCATTCTCCTTTTAACCAACTACTGGTGACTGTTTAGGCTCATAACCTTTGGAAATCCCTCCTTATATCTCTAACATCTCTGCATCTGTGTCCTTCTTTAAGACCAACCTTAAAATCTATCTCTTTAACTAAGCTTTTAGGCACCTCTGTAAACGTCAATATCATTTCCTTTCATTCAGCATCAATTTTATATAATTGCACTTCTGTGGAGTCTTTTGGGATACTGTTTTCTTTGAAAACACATTTTAAATGTAAGTCATTGTTAATACATGGAACCAACATCTCTCAGATTTTCTGGAGGACTTGACCTAACGAAAACACATACTGCATCCATTACTCAAGATTTTTTTTTGTGAGATTCTGTACTCTGCACAGGACAGATTGTTTGCTGATAATGAAGACATCAATTTAGCAAAAATTATATGTTAGTATCGCCTAGCAAAAGGGAATGAAATCATGAATTGTCATTGGATTAGGTTATTACAGAGAGTATTGTTGAATTTACTATTTATTAAAATTTCAATTTCAGTTGTTGATTTAGATTATCTTTTGATGAGTCTGTAATGATGTTAAATTGAACTAGTAAATGTAAGAATGTGTCTCTTATTTTGCATACTACCACTGGCATGGTTTTTGTGTGTTTGTAAAAACTGTTTATGATGCACTGAGAGGGAAGAGCTAATTAAAAAATAAATCACAAATGTATTTCTGTGAGGTGACTGAGCTATTTTCACACTTGTGATGTATTAATTGACTAATTTGTTTCCCTTGTTTTCTACCTATTAGGCATTTTAAAAAGGATTTTAAAAATTCAATTGGTGTTTATCTATTTTATGCTTCACTGGTTACTAGTGTTAATGGCACCAGAGCTTCTAAAACGCATGACTGTGATTCACAGCTGAGAACCTGCAGAGCAGATTGTGATGAGCAGATGAGTCGTGACATTATTACAGGTGTCTTCTGATTGTGCTGACACTGGTAAGGATGCTGAGAATATGGTGTGATCAAATTTAGTTTGATGTCCATATAGGCCTTTTCTTACTAGGTACTTTTATTCCTCATCACAATCTCAAATGTGACATGTGATTTATTTTTCTTTAGATATTGAAAACCTGAGAACCAATTCTGAAATTCTGAATAACATTCTGCACCCTGAAGAAGTCGTCTTTACATCAATGCCAGCTGTGGCTTAGTTGTAGCACTTTTGCTTCTGAGTCTCAAGGTTATGCATTCAGCGCTTAAAGCATAAAATGTAAGACTGACACACTAGTGCAGGATTGACAGAGTGCTGTGCTACTGGAGGTAGCATTTTCAGATAAGACTCTAAACTGAGGCTCCATTGCATTCTCTTTGTTTGATGTAAAGGATCCAATAGCAATATTTAAATGAGAGGATGAGGCTATATCTGCTGTCGTGGCTTATGCTTACCCCTCAAGCAAAATCTGATATTTGTTGGAGCTTGCTTTTTGCAAATTGGCTACCAAATTCCATACATTACAATAGTGACTACACTCCCAGAAGGCTTCGTTGACTATAAAATACTTTAGAATACCCTGTGGTAGTGAAAGATGCATTATAAACACAAGTCTTTCTTTACTTCCTTGAAGCTGCTGTATTATTAGAAATCTGCTATCTTATGATCCCCATTATAAAAGAGGCAAATGATAACCCTGGAGAAAGTGCAGCACAGATTTGTTAAGATAATACCAGGGCTAAATTATGAAGAAAGGCTACAGCAACTAGCTTGGCATTTTTCAAATTGAGAAGATTGGCAGGGACTTGCTGTTATTGTTTGAAATGATGAAAGGAATGAACCAGAAAAAGGCAGGTAAGTTATTTTTATTGACAGCTAAATCAGCCACTTTCTCATGTTGAATTCTAGCTCCATAGAGCAAGGAATTAGAATGACCTTTCTCATGCAGACCTAGTGAAATATGGAATTCTTTGCCATGATTGATGCTAAATTGACTGCAGCATTCAAAAATATCTAAATAACTACGGTAGGAAGAAAAGCACAGATGTTTATGAGGAGAAAGCAAGGAATTAGGTTCCCCTCAGTGCTTAGATTTAGCAAGGCAACATTAGCCTGAAATTTCAATTTGTATATACCTTTGTTAGTGGCCTGATACAATAGCACATTGTGTCGGTTAACATGGTGTATCATGGAGCTTCATGATGTGGAATTGCCTCACTACCCCCATCCCAACATCTAAACTCAACTTCTCAGCTGGACCATTTACACAGAAACCATAAGGAGGCAAGAAAACTGGAGAAAAAAGGAATCCTGAGCATAAAATTCTCAGGCAGCTTCCACTAGTTAGTTTAATAAGGGGGAAGTATTATTGATAAAAAAAAAGATTTGTGAACTGTGTCCTTCAGTGAGAGGATAATTAAAAAAGTTGAAGTAGAATACTGTTTGTTTTCTTCAGTCACAATTTGAAACCAGACGAGTGTAACAATTGAGAATGTAGACCCCTGTGTGTGATCGGCGTGTTTAATAATTACATCCACGGTTGTAACTGATCATGGTTCAAAGTCATGACTATGTAAGCTATTTTTGTGGATTGCTCATAATCTATTATTACAGCTACCTGAGATAATCTTAATGTGAAAAACAAAGCAGACGGTCTACAATTAAATTGCCATTGTTATGTCAAGGCAAAGTGGATTTTGGCTGCACAGTGGGAAGAAAGTAGTAATAATAACTTGGATGTCATACAACACCAAGTGCTATGAGTTTCTTATTCACTCATTCCTGCCATGAAGAAAATGAACAACCCAAGTAACAAAACAATTCTCATGCTTAAAGACTTGATTTCGTGGCAGATCTTACCATGGCCTGGATAGATTCACAGCTATCAATGGAACTCCAGTCCAGTTGTATACATTATATATCATTGTGACTGTCTGTTGGTCCAATACCAATAATCACTTTATAACTGTAGACATGATTTGTCAGCATACTGTTCAGCAATGAATAACACACTCTTCAAGGTAGAAAGCCAGATGCTTAAAAGATACTTTTGTGACAGTATAACTCCTAGTTCAATGACCACATGTTAGGCTGACAAAAAATGAAGCAAATCAGAAAGTAATAATGAGTTAATGTCAAGATTTAAAAGCTTTCTTTTTGGTGAGAAGGTAATGGGAAAGAATGAGTTAATGACTGTTACTTTTAAATGATATTAGCAAAATCTTCCATCTTTTTTTGTTCATCTGATGATCAGTTGGACTGGTGGTTTGCTCGGAAATGTGAAACAACTGAATCAGAATCTCACAGTACTTGACACAATAACATTATTCTCTGTGATATAATCCAAGTAAAATTAACCAGGTGTGGATATACCGAGGGAAACAGAAATTCTGAGACTTCCTAAGGATTGGCTCTATCTAGATTCACTAAAGTGGCCAAAATCCTTTTCCCAGAATGCACAGACTGGTATGATTTCTCTGCTGATTTTAATGGTATAATGCTTAAGAATGGATAATATTTGCAATTTCTTACGAACACATAAGGAGATGACTCTTCCAGTTTAATGATATGAGTTATTTCAAAACTGCTGGGATTGTAATGTCTGAGCTTCTAGTTGAGACCTTTCAAGCACATTATCATGTTTTGAAAGATGATCCTTCCAACATGTTGATAGTGTATTTATACATATATATGTTTATACATATTCATACATATTAATACAAAACACAAAGACATTTAATCTAGTGTTTCATGAGGGAAGACTATGTTAAGCACATCTGAGTAATTGTAGTGCTTCTTTTCATGGTGATAGTTCTGTTAATGGTGTATTCCATTCATCAGCTTGAACAATAGGGTAAATAATGGATATGATTACTAGGGTATCCCCAAGGGTTGTACTATGGTTCTACATGACTCACGGGGATTTCATAGACATTTAGTGAGGAAATGAAAACAGCATCAGTTAACATTATTGATTCATATCACTGCCTAGTAACTTTGATAAATGCAAACCTCACCTAGAACACGGAATTTGAGAGTGATCAGGGCAACTCATCCGCTCAGCCTGTGTTAAAGACTAGAGAATCAGATATAAAGTGCACTTGTAACAAAAATAAGTGTTTGTTGAGGAGATGGGGAATAAATTCAAGGGGTACAGATCATGAAATGCCTCTTTGCCAAAGCTCTTGAAATAACTCCACAGAGGCTGATATTCTGTCACTGAGTCATCCTTTATTTACACGTGGAGAGTCCTTCACACTGATCCAGCTCCCTCAGAGCCAGCTTTCAGAGTGAACAGGATGTCTGACACTCCTGTTCTAATCTGTCAGCCGGGGCTCCCTGACTGGCTGAGGTTAATAGCCCTAATCAGGGAACTCATATTCTATTAGGCCCACCTGGCTGACCTTGTTACAATCACTACAGCTCTAAATATGAGCACCTGAATCTAGAGGTTTGTATTCAATAAGCATTGTATGAACACATGACTTAAACATCAGGCTTTCAGACATTGGACATTTAATCGCACCAAAGACAGATGTCGATCAAACATCTGTTGGGTATCTTCTGAAATGTCAGCTGCTGAAAACCTGGTGACAGGGTGTAAGGACAATCCCTGTCACCATTGAGTTACTGGGTACATATTGGGGAAGTACTGTCTGTATATGCAGCCGATAGAATCACTCCACATTAATGGCAGTTATAGATTTGGAGTGAGGTCAGGAGGTTGAAGGAATTTCACCCTCACATATTTTAAGATGAGTTGTGCTGCTCATCAGTTTGTTTGTGAGAAATGACTGATACCTGTTCTCTATTTGATTTTCCATTGATAGCTCATCTCCATGTAAACTAATGATCAAGTTGCTTTTGTGAGTTGAGGGAGTTACTTTGTGTTCCTTTTTTAAGAAAGGAACTATTACAAGTGTGGAACTTAATAGGTTTTAGTTATTTGTATCGGTTTCAAAAATGTATTTTTATAAAACATGTTATTGTCTTGATTTTTCTCTCTCCAATTTTCCCTTCCTTTTCTTTGTATTTATTTCTCTGCACCTGATTTCACCCATTCTAACTTACATTTCTTTCGCAGTTCTTATCACAGAATTTCAGAAGAATTGTTGTGCTGAAGGAGGCCATTCAGCCCATTGTGCCTGCAGCGAATCTATTACCTAGTGCCAATCGCCTTTTCCCTATATCCCTGTGTACCATCACTATCAAAAAAACCTATCCAATACCCTCTTCAATGCCTCAATTGAACTTGCCTGTCATATTTCCAGGCAGTGCATTCCATATCCTAACAAGGTAAAAAGGTAGAGTTACCATAGTCCATAGGGCCATATGGCTGCTCTCTCATTAGAGAGAGAGAGAGAGAGATACCCTAATAACACAGTTCTGATGATGAGTTAATAGACTTGAAACATTAACTCCGCTTCTTCTCAACAGTTGCTGCCAGACCTGCTGAGTTTCGCCAGTAGTTTTTGTTTTTGTTTCAGATCTCCAGCATCTGCAGTTCTTTGTTTTACTTTGCCCTAACAACTTGCTGAGTGAAAATATTTTCTTCTTTTCCCCCTCACACCATCCTTGCTTTTGTTTTTGCACATCACATTAAATCTATACCCTTCTTTGCCTTTTTATCCAGAAGCATGGAATATAAAAGAAAGGAAATTATGTTGAGCCGTACATAAAACACTGATTTGGTCTTGAATGGAGTTTACTGTTCACTTCTAGATATTTCACTTTCAGAAAGCTGTGAAGACATTAGAGAAGGAACATAGAAGATTTAGGAAAATGGTTCCCACAATGAAATAGTTTGGTATTGTGGATAGATTGGAGAAGCCTGAGTATTATCCTAGAGAGGAGAAGATTGAGAGAAAATATGATGGAGCTATGCCAAATTATGTGGAGTCTGAACAGACCCAATAGAGTGACATGTTTCCATTAGCTGAACGAATAAGAATTGCTGTGACTTTGCCTGCAGTAGGGTATTTTACCTCTTGCAGCAATGCTTATTTTTTTCCTTCATAATATAAGAAACTGGACATAAATGTCATTGTATTGAAGAGTCCAAGAGGCATTTGTTACAACTATTATGTGCAAACATTATGTTCTTCAGGGAGCTAAGTGTCTAGGTCAGCATTAAGCTGTTAGCTTTCGCAGAGCAACATGCATTCAGTATCTTCTGTTTCAAGTGATTGGAAGTAAAATAGAATACAAGACCTTAATGCCCTCAGGTCACATGCTATGGTACAGTGATGATATCATGAAAGATTTACTGACATACTGATTGTGAGACATAATAGAACATCTCCCTTTTTCCAAAGATAAACATTAATCCCAAATCTATATACCTTGTATGTACTGTCAGTTCAAATCATTTACAAAACTAACATTTTAAACTTCATTGCAATGCTTTGGAGCATTGATAACTCTGTAACTTCTGGAGAGGAATGAGTTGCTCTCCGTTACACTTGGTTTTCTTTTATTCATTCAAGGGATGAGGGCATCGCTGGCTAAGCCAGCATTTATTGCCCATCCCTAACTGCACAGAGGACAGTTAAGAGTCAACCACATTGCTGTGATCTGGAGTCACATGTATGCCAGGCCAGGTGAGGATGGCAGTTTCCTTCCCTAAGGGACATTAAGTGAACCGGATGGGTTTTTCCTGACAAATGACAATGGTTTCATGATTATCATTAAACTGCTATTTCCAGATAATTATTGAATTCAAATTCTACCGTCTGTCATGGTAGAATTCAAACCCAGCTCCCAGAACATTGTCTGGGTCTCTGGTTAATAGCCTAGCAAGAATACTACTAAGCCATCACCTATCCTACTTGAGTCACAACTTGGTTATCTTACTTTGTTTGCTGATACTCAAAATTACTACACCATTAACATTATTGGAGTGTTCTTAGTCATTATCTTTGTGCATCGTTCGTGAGTTGTACATTGGTGTGAGCTGGTTTCCGTACCTTTGGAATATCGCACCATGATCAATAATGAATTTGTATGAGCTGACCTGATTGCATTTTCTTGAAATATTTACTGTTATCTAAGTATTTGTATCTGTATTTCTAACATGCATTTTCTACGCGGTGGGTAGTTTTAGTATATCCCTACATGTTTGCTCATTATATATCTCTATCGTACTCCTCTCTTGGAAGAAGAATGTCTTCAATCTCAGAATGGGTTGGCAACTGATTTCTAGGCAATGTCATTTAAAGTTGCATTCCAAACATAAATTGTACTAGGGATGGTAATCCCTTGTCCATTAGTGTTGGATGCAGCAATGCAAAAATCCTACTTTGTTGCTTGACACTTAATGATTACTGATTTGGTAGCATGCACCATAGATGATTTTAGACTGAGTGTGGATAATGGGGTGACAGTGTGATATTGGTCACTCACCATTAAATACAAGGTTTTTCTCTCTCTCCCCCTCTCTCTCCTCCCCCATCTCTCTCCCTTTCTTCTTGTTCTCCCTTTCTTCTCTCTCTCCCTTTCTTCTCTCTTTCTTTCTTACTTTTCTCTCTCTAAACAGTTTGCCAGTTTATGCAGTCTATTGTCAGACACTATCTAATCTGCGATATGGAATCAACTGAAAATAGCACTTATCATGTCTGTGATAGTTGTTCTCATTGTCTTGGTAAATAATTAAAGACTAGGAAATTTAGAGAAGTAACTCATCACAAGGCTGTAATGTTCCCCAAACACGGTGGATCTGCAGCTATTTTGCCAAAGAACTGATGGAAAGTAACGTAGATGTAGAGGTTCCCTCCACTGCTTCCCTCATGAATACCTTTGCCCAGTCTAAATGTATTAATGTTTTATAAGGAGCCAATTTAATTAAGAGTTAAAGAAAAAAAAGTTTATAATTTACTAAAACATGAGATATGGCAATAAAATGTGGCACACAGTAGAAATGAGAGATGCACTCAAAAAGTAAAAGTCAAAAAGAAATGTATATCTTATTCTGTGTTGGGCGGTTACTAAGCACTCATCAGAACAAAATAACATACCAGCTTGTTGTTTGCTGCAGCCCAATAGTGAGGTTTTTATTTCATAGCTGTGCACTCTATGGTCCAAACCAAGTCTCAAGAAGTCTGCAACCTGGCTGATGATTCATTAATGTGACTCACCGGTACTCATTGACTCGCCTTTTTCAGGGACACTGTCCCAACATTACATGCACCAACTAAATACATGACATATATGAATCAGTCTTTAGCTTGTCTATGATGAATAGATTGTGAAACGGTAGAGCTATTAAGGTGGATGATTCAGGTACCGTTGTATTTGGCAGTTGAATAGCAGTTTGGAGGTTTCTGACTCTGCTGCTGCTTTGCTGACTTGACTTATTTTCAAATTAGAGTGAGCAACTTTATTTATTTTTACCTGCAGACACACAGGAGTCTAGTGGAAGTTTCTAAACTGTGCCCCTCACGGCACACTTTAGCACAAATGGAATTCAGACACAGGTCAGCACACTAGCGTGTCAGCAATGTGGCATCAAGGGATACAGTATGCTTTTGACCACCTTTCTTGTGTAATCCTGGAAGGCTTAAACACAAAAATGCTTTTCATCCAGAACTGACTGTCTTTGATCTCATACCATGTCTGCAATCTGGGATGCAATCCACAGAAGATGGTTTTCTGCTGAGAGGAAGTAATCAACCCAACATGAGCTACAGGAGATCATAGTTCAGTTTTTGGAATGGTATCTCTTCCTTCAAAGTGTTACTGTGGAACTTCCCATGACTCTCTTTAGGTACAGCATCATATGGTTTCTCTTAGGTCTTAGTCTAATCTACGCAAGGATTTTCTAGACAGTCGCTGAACTTGGATTCTCAGTGATCTTTTGGTTTATATGTCTTTATTTGAAAAAAACATATGTTGTAGTTAAAAATATCTGTAAAGTAGTAGGGTATTATGATCCATTGTATGACATTATGCATCATCTTAGTTCTCTTTATGAGCTGCCACCTTTTGCTACATCTCCAGAGGCAGGTCCAAAAATGAGACACAATTTCAGGCCATCTGTCTCAGAGACTGAGACCCTCAAGGTGAGTATTGTGGAGTGGAGTGGAGGGTGGGGAAGGGGTACTGCTGGTGGTACCACAGGTTGTGAGAGAGTAATCATTTCGCATTTATACTCAATGAACAATGTTTACAGGGATTTAATTAGAAATTAAATGTGGTCAGAAAGAATCTTTTTGAAAGGTAGTTCACAGCCAGCTAAAATGTGAAGATGGAACAAAGACAAAATAAACATTTATAATGCTTTCAGACAGACTAAATTAAAAATGAGCTAACTGCTTTTATTTCTCATGTGTATATCAAGGGAACATATTTGAAATCCAAGATAACAAAGAGTAGAGCTGGATGAACACAGCAGGCCGAGAAGTATCAGAGGAGCAGGAAGGCTGATGTTTCGGGCCTAGACCCTTCTTCAGAAATGAAGAATTTCTGAAGAAGGGTCTAGGCC
>NW_025969904.1:0-13395 GCF_021869965.1 Rhincodon typus | reverse complement strand
GACACTCCTCTGGAGTTGGTTCCTGGTTTTCCAGGACTTGGATATGACCGAAGAACAAAGAAAGGAAAACCTCCAAAGTGTGCAGTAACCCAAACTCTTTCTCCTGAAGCTGGAGAGGAAACTATAGCGAGGATGTTGCTAAACTCGAAAGAGTTTAGAAAAAAATTACAAGTTTGTTACTGATCTGCAAAGTTCGAGCTATAGGGAGAGGCTGGATACGCTAGGACATTTTTCCCTGGAGCATCGGAGACTGAGGGGTGACTGTAGAGGTTTGTAAAATAAGTAAATCATGAGAGGCATGGATAGGGTGAATAGCCCAAGTCTTTTCCCCAGGGAACAGGAGTCCAAAACTAGAGGGGCATAGGTTTAAAGTGAGAGGGGAAAGATTTAAAAGGGATCTAAGGGGCAACTTTTTCATACAGAGGATAGTGTGCATATGGGGAACAAGCTGCCAGCAGAAGTGGTAGAGACGGGTACAATTGGAATATTTAAAAGCTATTTGGACAGGTACATGAATAAGAACAATTTGGAGGGATACTGCCCAAGTGCAGGCAAATGAGACTAATTCAGTTTCGGAACCCTGGTTGGCATAGATGAGTTGGGCCAAAGGGTCTGTTTCTGTGCTGTATGACTCTCACAGAAGGACAAGCTGCACAGGTATCAGGATCTTCATAAAACCTGAAAGCTGAACTGTTCAAAGACTGAAGTTTAATTTACCTTTCCATCTTAAGAGAGGTCTGATCTGGAGATTTCCTATCAGTCCACTGCAGTTAGCATTTCGATTTCATCAACAGGAATCTTGGGAAACTGTGGGAAGTTGAGTTTGGATCCTTGGCTCACAGTGTTGTTTTTGTTTCCTTCTGGATTCTGTTTCTAAAAACCATACCATCTTTGCAGAGCTGTGTTGTCTTGTCTGTTGTGTGAATTTGTTTGGGATTAAGGGGATGAAGTTTAAATTTGGAATATAGCTTAGTTGTACATCAGTTTCACCACTGATTTAAGCAATAATTTTTTGTTTCTAATTAACAAGTTGTTCTTGAGTTTATTCAAGAAGCCAGTTGAATGTCTCACTTGCTGTTGCTTCCTCACCTCATTCCTGAATGGTCAGGCTCTAACTTTAAAGCGATGACTCCCTTTTCTGCACCAGAACTGTTGCTCTGCCTACACTGAAGGAGGTGGATCCTTTCCATCAGCTCAAATCATTTTATCACCTTTAGCAATCTCAGTGAGATGCTTTATAATTGGAGCTGACGACATCTTTATGAAATATCCAACAATTAGAGAATGTGACTGTCTGTGAGGCTGACAGCACCTCCAATGGCAGGAGTCACATCCACTCGAAGATTAAAGAGCGTATATGTGGAGACAAGCATTGTGTCAGACTTGGTAAAACACCAAACTAGGTTTGCTGGAAACCTGGGCGAGAGAGAATCCCAGAAAAAGCTGACATGGGGTGGAATTGTCGACTTGGAGGCGTGCAGCTCCAAGAACACTCAACAAGCTTCACACAGACCAAGGTCAAACAGCCTACTTAACTGGTGCCACACCCACCATCAGCTTTGAGAGGGTAGTGATGGCCTAGTGGTATTATCACCAGGCTATTAATATTCCAGGGACATGGGTTCAAATCCCACTATAGCAGATATCAGAAGTCGAAATCAATAGAAATTCAGCAATGATTGTCAGGAAAAAAACCCACCAGCTTCACTAATGTCCTTTAGGGAAGGAAACTGCCATCCTTACCTGGTCTGGCCTACTTGTGACTCCAGACACACAGCAATGTGGCTGACTCTGAACTGCCCTCTGGGTAATTAGGGATGGGTAATAAATGTTGCCTGGCCAGCGACGCCCTCATCCCGGGAATGAATTAATTAGAAGGTACCATCCTCCCTCAGCTGATGAATCCTTTCAACTATATTCTTCAAGATGGCGCTAGCACAGTAGGTAGCAATTGGGCTTATTGGAGTCCATCCACTCCAGGCCATGTTTTCTCTATCTACTTTTTGTTTTTTTTCTTTTCTTCTTCCTTTCCTCTTCATCTTCGAGGCTGGAATGATGTTGGCAGACAGCATCTACAGCATCAGTGGCATGGACTGGGACTCCTGGTGAGAGTGGTGGTAGGCCTGCAGCCTGGACTCTTGGCAGCAACAGGCCCAGAGCCTGGATTCTTGGCAGCAGTAGGCCCGGAGCCTGGACTCTTGGCACCAATAGGCCTGGAGCCTGGACTCTTGGCAGTGATAGACCCGGAGCCTGGACTTTTGGCAGCAGTAGGCCCGGAGCCTGGATTCTTGGCAGCAGTAGGCCCAGAGCCTGGATTCTTGGCAGTGGTAGGCCCGGAGCCTGGATTCTTGGCAGTGGTAGGCCCGGAGCCTGGACTCTTGGCAGTAGTAGGCCTGGGGCCTGGGATCTTGGCCTGTAGGCCCCGAGCCTGGACTCTTGGTAGTGGTAGACCCAGAGCCTGGATTCTTGATTGTGGTAGGCCTGGAGCCTTGGTGATGGTGGTGCGCAGAGTGGGGACTCCTGGTGGCAGAAGGCCCAGAGTCTGAATTGTTGGCAGTGAGAGTGCCATGCCTGGAGATTGGGCTCTTAGCGGTGTTGGCAAGGCAGCAGTAGAGCCAGACACTCTTGGGGCACTGGTATTGTCGTCATTGTTCCCGGAGCGGGACTCCTTGAGAAACCAGAACACCTTGCAGAAGCCCCAAAGCTGTGCTTGAGACCCCAATTTGAACAGAAGATGAACTCTTATTGAAGTAATTTCTTTCTATCCTTACTGTAACTCAAAATGGTACTGGTTTGTGGTGCCACAAAACTTTTCACTGTATTTTCATTATATATGTGACAATAAATCATTCCTTCATAAGTCAATCATCCATCATTTTGAACGAACTTGGAGAAAGCACTGAGGATGGCAACGGGTACAGAGTGTACTCTGGGTGGGGGTTACAATGTCCACTGCCACTTTAGGATATAGCTGCTAGACTGTTGGTACATAGAAGGTAAGACAAATCCAACCCGGCCAATTACCGCCCCATCAGTCTCCTCTCCATCATCAGTAAAGTGATGGAAGGTGTCAGTAACGGAGCTATCAAGCAGAACCTGCTCAGCAATAACCTGCTCAGTGATGCCCAGTTTGGGTTCCGCCAGGGCCACTCAGCTCCTGACCTCATTCCAGCCTTGGTTCAAACATGGACAAAAGAGCTGAATTCCAGAGGTGGGGTGAGAGAGACAGCCCTTGATATCAAGGCTGTATTTGACCGAGTGTGGCATCAAGGAGCCCGAGCAAAACTGGAATCAATGGGTATCGGGGGGCAAACTCTCCGGTGGTTGGAGTCATACCTGACACAGTGGAAGGTGGTTGTGGTTGTTGGGGGTCAGTCATCTCAGCTCCAGGACATCTCTGCAGAAGTTCCTCAGGGTAGTGTCCTCGGCCCAACCATCTTCAGCTGCTTCATCAATGACCTTCACTCCATCATAAGATCAGAATTGGGGATGTTCGCCGATGATTGCACAACGTTCAGCACCATTCACGATTCCTCAGATACTGAAGCAGTTCGTGTTCACATGCAACAAGATCTGGACAATATCCAGGCTTGGGCTGAGAACTGCTAAGTAACATTTGCACCACACAAATGCCAGGCTATGACCATCAGCAATAAGAGACAATCTAACCATTGCCCCTTGATTTTCAATGATGTTACCATCACTGAATCCCCCACTATCAACATCCTGGGGGTTACCATTGACCAGAAACTCAACTGGACTCACCACATAAACACAGGGGCTACAAGAGCAGGCCAGAAGTTGGGAATACTGTGGCGAGTAACTCACCTCCTGTCTCCCCAAAGCCTGTCCCACCATCTACAAGGCACAAGTCAGGAGTGTGATGGGATACTCCCCACTTGCCTGGATGGGTGCAGCCCCAACAACACTCAAGAAGCTCGACACCATCGAGGACAAAGCAGCCGCTTGATTGGCACCAAATCCACAAGCATCCACTCCCTCCACCACCGACGCTCAGTGGCAGCAGTGTGTACTATCTACAAGATGCACTACAGAAATTCACCAAAGATCCTCAGACAGCACCTTCCAAACCCACGACCACTTCCATCTAGAAGGACAAGGGCAGCAGATACATGGGAACACCATCCCCTGCAAGTTCCCCTCCAAGACACTCACCATCCTGACTTGGAAATATATCCCCGTTCCTTCACTGTCGCTGGGTCAAAATCCTGGAATTCCCTCCCGAAGGGACATTGTGGGTCAACCCACAGCACATGGACTGCAGCGGTTCAAGAAGGCAGCTCACCCCCACCTTCTCAAGGGGCAACTAGGGACGGGCAATAAATGCTGGGACCAGCCAGCGACACTCAAATGCGATGAAATTATATTTATAACAGTTCCCCATGGAGGGAAATGAAACGTCACTGCACAGCTCTGAATGCTGGGAGATACATGGTGCTTTCCAACTGAGCTGCTGGATTTGGTGGATTATGATTGGGGAGGGATATTGAACAATAACAAGTAAATGGAGTGCACAGTTGCCATGATCAAACTCAACGGAGACACTGGCCTGAGGGGCTGAATGGCCTCCTTCTCTCTACATCCAACCGTTTGCTCCTAATTCCTGAGATAGACTTTCCAGCAATAACATGTCCCTTTGACCCCGCGCTGCCTCTCTGTCTCAGTGATTAGTACAAACTGTGGGAGGCATTTTGTTTTCCAATGCAGTTTCTGGCTTTGTGAGCACACTCTAGTTTCGCCACTAAGTTACTGCCACAGACAAAAATAGAAGTTGCTGGAAAAGCTCAGCAGGCCTGGTGGCATCAGCGGAGAGAAATCAGAGTTAATGTTTCAGGTTCAGTGACCCTTCCTCAAAACATCTGTCTCTGAGTCATTGGTTTGATTTGATTTCATTTATTGTACCCATATGTACTTGAGTACAATAAAAAACTTTGTTTCGCGAGCAGTATGGGCAGATCACAGCAACAAGATCATAGGGTCCTTAGACAGAGCGAGGCACACAGGTTACTCTGCACAGGACATGCACAAAACAAGATCAACATTAACAAGATCAGTATTATTTGAAGTTAGAGAGTCCATTCATCAGTCTGATAACAGCCGGGAAGAAGATGTTCCTGAACCTGCTGGTGCGTGTGTTCAGGTTTCTGTACCTTCTGCCTGATGGAAGAGGCTGTAGGAGATCATTACTGGGGTGCAATGGGCCTTTAATGATGTTGGCAGCGAGCCATGTAAATAGAGTCCATGGATGGAAGGTTGGTTTCCGTGATGGTCCGGGCTGTGCACACCACGTTCTGTAGTTTCTTACCGTCCTGGGCAGAGCAGTTTCCAGAACAGGCCATTATACACCCAGACAGTATGTTTTCAATGGTGCATCTGTAGAAGGTGGTGAGGGTCCTTATGGACATGGCAAATTTCCTGAGGAAGAAGAGACGTTGTTGTACCTTCCTGACTGTCACATCTACCTGGGAAATCAGGGAGAGATTGTCAGTTATCGTCACTCCGAGGAACATGACGCTCTCCACTCTCTCAATCTCAGTTCCATTGAAGTAGATGGGGGCATGTTCTCCTCCTTTCTTTCTGAAGTTGATAATCAGTTCTTTAGTTTTGCCGAAGTTGAGAGACAGATTGTTCTCACTGCACTACATCACCAAGCCCGCTATCTCCCTTCTGTATTCTGATTCGTCGTTAGATATCCGTCCCACTACGGTGATGTTGTCTGCAAACTTGTGGATGGGGCTCGTTCCGAACTTGGCAACATAGCCGTAGGTGTACAGAGAGGACAGTGGGGGGCTGAGGACACATCCTTGGCGGGCTCCAGTGTTGAGTGTTCCAGGGTAGGGCTAAGGATTCGGCGTCTGCCGTGGCCCTGTTACATCGGGAGGCAAACTGTAGTGGATCGAAGCACGCTGCGAGACTCAGTTGTCGGAAAAACTCATCTGGTTCATTAATGTCCCTTAGGGAAGAAAGCTGTCATCCTTACCTGGTCTGGCCTATATGTGACTCCAGACCCACAGCAATGTGATTGACTCTCAACTGTCCTCTGAGCAATTAGAGATGGGCAATAAAAGCTAGACTGCCCACTGACTCTCACATCCCATGAATGAGTGAAAAAACAATCAATTGATCTGATTTTAACCACAACTCAACATTCCTATAATCCCCCACCCCCTCAGTCATCAAGATTCTATATGTCTCTGCCTTAAAAATGTTTGAAGATTCTACATCCACTGCATTTTGAGGAAGGGAATTCCAAAGACCCCCACAAGAGAAAACATCCTACAACCTCTTCCATCAGGCAGAAGGTACAGAAGCCTGAACACACACACGAGTAGGTTCAGAAACAGCTTCTTCCCGGCTGTTATCAGACTGATGAATGGACTCTGTAGCCTCAAATAAGACTGATCTTGCTAACATTGATCTCGTTTAGTGCACGCCCTGTGCAGTGTAACCTGTATGCCTCTGGCTAAGTCTTTTTAAAACCTTTAACATCCTTGCTTACTGTGATCTGCCTGCAAACAAAGCTTTGCACTGTACTCCAGTACAATAATTCATAGCTATTATTAGACTCTTTGTTCAATTTTTTTTTCCCCCCCCCCATTGAATTCAAATTCCACCATCTGCTATAGCAGGATTCGAACCTAGGTTCCCCAGGACATTACCTGGGTCCATTAACTGTCCAGCAGTAGTACCACTAGGCCATCATCTCCCCTGAATAGGGGAGTAGGCATAAGGTGCTGACAGACCTACTCTTGTTATTTGTTTGTCTCTCCACATCCCACAGGAAACTCAGTTCTCAAACAGTGAGGCTGAAAGTGTCCCTCAGTGAGTGTGGGGAATGTAGGTGGCGACTTACAAAGGAGATTATAGGAACAGTCAGAGGCCATTCAGACCCGTGAGCCTGTTCTGCCCTTCATTTAGAGTGTGACTGATCTGTATCCTAACTCCATTTTACCGGCTTGGTTTGGGACCCTCACACCCACTTTGAAAATTTTTCTGCTCTGCCCCCCTCCTGTCCATCAGTCTCAGTGCTGGTCTATGGGATAGAGTCCCAGGTTTACCAGCTGGCAAGCACTCTGTGGTTTACTAGGATAAAAGCAGAAAGTGCTGGAGAAACTCAGCAGGTCTGGCAGCATCTGTGGAGAGAGTTAATGTTTCCAGTCTGACGTGAAGCGGAATTGTTTCTGGGAGCTTGCTCTGTGAAAATTCAGTTTCTGTCACTACACTTTCAAAAAAAAATCCTCATTGGCAGCAAAACATTCTGAGATGGTCTGACATTGTGAAATGCCAGAAATAAATGTTTATTTTACTTCTCTCACTGTTCCAAGAGGAGAGAGTTTTGATCTTGTTAATTCTATTGATTGCCTTATAAAAACATGCTTAACCTTTCCCCGTTTTATTACATGCAGTCTGAGCTGTGGTTAAGCTGGGATCTGCCTGATATTCAGCATTGACTGTTGTCCCCTCACATCCCTGCCTACTGCTTCCAGATCGTCTGACTGAGTGCTCTCTGTCGCGTTTGTGCCTTTGCCAGGTATTGACAACCCAGCAGCAGGAGCTGGATCAGAAAGCAGGTATGACAGCACCTGTGGAGGGAGAGACAGTTTCAAGTGCATTGCCCCTTCTTCAGAAAGTAGATACAGCCGATCTGAATCCTCACAGGAACCTGCCTTCTCCAGAAGAGAAACCAGGTGTAGGCCTTTCAGTCATTGAGCCCGCTCCACCATTCAATAGGATCTCAATGAGCCTCTAGCTAAATGCCGTTTACCAGCTTCCTCCCCATAACGCCTTTAATATCTAAAACATTATGTATCTCTATCTTGACTTGACCTCCAGAGCTTTCTATGGTAAGAGAATACCACAGGTTCATAACCCTTTGAGTGAAGTAATTTTTTGTGACCTCAGTCCTAAATGGCCTGCCCCATATCCTGAGACTGTGTCCCCTGGTTCTAGACTGCCCAACCAGGAGACACATCCTCCCTGCATCCAGTCTGTCCATCCCTGTTAGTTTTAATCAGATTCTCCTCTCATTCTTCTAGACTCTAGTGAATAGAGGCCCTGTAGAACCAATCTCTCTCTGTTGGACAGCCCTGCCACCTGCGGTATCAGCCTTTGCTGCGCTCCCTCTATGGCAAGTAAATCCTTTCGCTGAGGGACAGGAGACTGGAAGTTTGACTGTAGCCTTGAGCCCCATGTCACAGAACATGCTACGTCCCTCCCTCAATCCAGGACGCACCTCACCTCTCTGTCTGACACCTCCAGCAGATGGAGAGCCACATCAGACATCCAAGTGTAGGTATCTGAAGTTGGGTCTCCTGGCTTAGAGGTAGGGACATGACTGCTGTGCCATGAGGGCTCGAGCCCAGTGTAGACCTCTCCTACCTTCCAAAACATTAACACTGAGCAGTGATACCTGGCACTTGGCTCATACCCAGTTGTCAGATCAAACACACGGCTGATGGCCTGACATCTTGCTTGGCTGCCTGTCAAAATCCCCGTCTATTTAAAGGAATCACCAGTTCTCTTGAATTAATAATGTTGTTAAACAGACAGAGAAAGAATTTCACAACAAGGTAATTAAAAACCAGATTAATCCTCTTGCAAATGTCAAAATAATGAGCCACTTCCAAGAAACTACTTCAGGGCTGAGAAATGTGCTCGGGGGGTCTTTTGTTGTTTCAATCATTCTGTTTACAATTGTTCTGACACAAATCTGTAGCGGAGGAGGCTTGAAATAACACAGCAGGCCAGGAAACATCAGAGGAGCAGGAAAGTTGACGTTTTGGGTCGGGATCCTTCTTCTTAAGTTGGATATCCTATCCCACAGGTAGGGACTCTACCACAGCACCAAGAACAGCCTTCACTGCAGTCCTTCCTTAACACCTCCTGCAATTCTTAAAGCAGGCACACCTGGGTCACTGCTGGATAACAAGAGGATCACAGCTATGTCTGTGCGTCTCATTGTATTTACTCAGAGCCAGTATCAGCTGGAACACTGCTCTGATTGCATATTCTCACTTCACCCAAGAGTGCTGGACCTTTGTAAAAATGGGATGTGGGTGTCACTGGCTGGGCCCAGCATTTATTGCCTGTTCCTAATTGCCCAGAGGGCAGTTAAAAGTTCATCACATTCTGATGAAGAGTCAGCAGACTTGAAACATTAACTCTGCTTTCTTCCCTCTGATGCTGCCAGACCTGCTGAGTTTCTCCAGCAATTTCTGTGCTTGTTTCAACCACATTGCCGTGGGACTGGAGTCACATGTAGGACAGACCAGGTAAGGATGGCAGATTTCCCTCCCGAAAGGAGTTTAGTGAACCAGATGAGAAAAGTGAGAAAATGAGTTACTGTTTCAGGCTTGTGTTCTTTCCCTTGGCTTGGAGCTAGACAGGGCTGTGTGTGCCAGAAAATAGGGAATGTCCGATACTGACAGCATGTGATAGAGCCATAGTGTCATACAGCACAGAAACAGTCCAACTAGTCAATTGCAAACATCTTCCCAAACTAAGCTAGTCCCACCTGCCTGCACATGGCCCATATCTCTCCAAACATTTTTTATTTATCTACTTATTCAATTGTCTTTTAAACGTGTAACTGTACCTGCATCCACCACTTCCTCTGGCAGTTCGTTCCACACGCAAGCCACTTTCTGTGTAAAAAAGTTGCCCCTCACGTCCTTTTTAAATCTTTCTCCTCTCACCTTAGAAAAAAGTGTCTCCTAGACTTGAACTCCCCCGCCCTAGGGCAAAGACAGCTGTTATTCACATTATCTATATCCCTCATGATTTTATAAACCTCTATAAGGTGACCCCTCAACCTCCTACTCTCTAGTGTAAAAAGGCCTGTCCAGCCTCTTCTTATAACTCAAACCCTCCATTCCTGGCAACATCCTGGTAAATCTTTCTTGAACCCTCTCCAACTTGATAATATCCTTCCCATAACAGGGAGACCACAACAGCACACAGTACTCCAGAAGAGGCCTCACCAATGTCCTGTACAACCTCAACGTAACATCCCAACTCCAAACTCAGTAGTCTGAGCAATGAAGGCAAGCGTGCTAAACACCTCCTTACCCAACCTGTCTACATGTGACGCAAACTTCAAAGAATTATGTACCTGAACCCCTAGATCTCTCTGTTCAACAACACTACCCAAGGCCCTACCATTAATTGTATAAGTCCTGACCTTGTTTGTTTGACAAATACAGTCAGTTCTGCGATAACGTGATAGTTACGTTCCTGCGCAGCATCGCGTTATAGAAAGTTGCGCTTTAGAAATAACGGGGCCCATGGGAAAAGTGGGGTTGGAGCAGACCACCGAAATAAATCACTCAGAATCACTCAATAATTACTCAAATGCCCAACACAAAGGATAGCACTGTTTAAATAAATGTTTAATTTATATATCTAATGATGAAATAAAAGTAAATTTAACAATTTACCTTGGGAAAAAATGCCCAGATGACTTGATGGGGACGGAGGTTGTACTATACCTCTCACAGAAAGCATTTCATGACAGAGGCCGCGAAATGATCAAGTGATGTTGATGCATACTCCTCCACACACCAATGGAATCACGTTATAGCCAACACAAGTTCATGGTTTAGAAATAGCATTCCCCTATTTGTCAGTCCCATTGCAGCCAATATACATTGCTGGAACAGTGTTATAGTAGAGCATTATCTCATGTTAATCCAAAGTAAACTCCATCTGCCACTCCTCAGCCCATCGACCTTATTGATCAAGATCCTGGGACAAGCAATGCAGAGACAGGCACGGGATTTCCGAGAAGCCTGGTTCTCCCCTAAGAAAGCCATCAATAACATAGAGCTAGACCCATACACTGCACTGCGAAGGAAAACCAGAAGTGAGGTAATCCAGCTTAACGGACCCCAGAGGTTAAAAACCAGGCGGGAAAACACAACGACGCTTCATCGGAGGCTGCATTGAGGATGTTACCCAGCAGGGTAATGAAACATCTGCAGAAAAACAAACCAGCTTGGCGAGCCAACGAACCTCAACACCCACAACCTGATACACATCTACTCCAAAACATCAAGATCCCTTTGCAATCTTAGAAAACCTTCCTCACTGTCTACAATACCACCAATTTCGGTGTCATCCGTAAACTTACTGACCATGCCTTCTATATTCTCATCCAAATCATTTATATAAATGACAAACAAAAGAGGACCCAGAACCGATCCCTGTGGAACACAGTTGGTACAGGCCTCCAGTCCAAAAATCAACCCTCCACCATTACACTCCTTCTCCTTCTGTTAAGCCAATTATGTATCGACTTGGCAAGCTCACCCTGAATCCTATGTGACCTAACTTTACTAATTAGACTACCATGCACAGCCTTGTCAAAGGCTTTACTAAATTCTGAATAAACAACATCTACTGCTCTGCCATCATCAACCTTTTTGGTAACTTCCTCAAAAAATTCAATCAGGTTTGTGAGACACGACTTTCCTGGCACAAAACCATGCTGACTATCCCTAATCAATCCTTGCCTCTCCAAATGCAGATAAATCCTATCTTTCAGAAACCCCTCCAACAACCTACCCACCACCAAAGTCAGACTCAGTGGTCTGTAGATCCCAGGCTCCTTACAGCCTTTCTTAAAATATAGCACAACCTTAGTCACCCTCCAGTCCTCTGGCACCTCAGCTCAGAAAGTAATGACATAGTTAAACAGACAGAGCAGAAACTTCATAACAAGGTAACTCAAAACCAGATTACTCTTCTCAAACAAGTCAAAATAATGAGATTTTTCCAGACATACATGTCAGACCTGAGGTATAGTCCCCTGGAATATTTCAACTGTCTGCTTCTAAATTTATCCACATTCCTTTCCTGAGCACCTTCCACAGCTCCTTAAAGAGACCTCAGTCCTGGTGGACCCTCAGATACTGAGAGGAGGGTTTCTGAGGGAGATTTATGAAATGCCCCATTAGGTGAAAGGTTGATGGTGGGATATTTGTTGTGGTACTGCTGGCAGACATTATGCCTTTGTTGGGCACACTGATTGGGCAAGGATCAGGTTTCTGCCCTCTGTTGGGGGGTGAGGGGGCCTGATTGGCCACCTCAGAGCTTTGCTGGCCAATTGAGTGGTCCTTGACTCTGTCGTTCCAGCAACATTGGAACAGCGGTGGGCCCCTGACAATGGGGGTAGGGTAGGGGAGCTGGTTGGGGTCAGACCGCGGGTAAGTCCGGGGATGGGAGCGGTAGGTGGGGAGTGGTGTTGGTGTATCGAAAGGAGCTGCCTTGTTGAAGGAACGTTGGTGGGGGTAAGGTGGGGGGACAATGGGGGGCAGGGTTAAAGAGATGCTGTGACATTGAGGCCCAGAGGGAAAATCCAGGAAAACTACTGAATGGTACACACTGATCTGTCCCATTCGGTACATTTCCAAATGGCAGGACCCCAGCACTCCCAGTGAATCCATTCCCCAGGTTTGCTATGTTATTATTGGCATTTCCCCTTGATGTGAGTGGGAGGGTGGAGGGGGTTATTTCCAGTGGGCACAGGGGACACCTGCCTCCAAGGGAGGAAGGCCCCCAACATAACCTCCCCTACTCTTCCCTGACACATACCCCTCAGAGAAAGCCACCTGTTTGAGATGGTCCAGACCCCAGTATGTGTATGGTTATGAGGTTTCAGTGTTTCAGTACCCCCGCTCCTAATTAACCCTGTCCCTCTCGCTCTCTCTGCGGGCACTGTCGGACCAGCTGAATGTTTCCAACATTCTCTGTCTTTACTCCCGGTCTCGTGTTCCTGCTCCTGTATTGTGGTTACCTTGTGAGGGTCACCGTCTCTGAGACTGGCCCTTTCTCTCAGATTAAACTCACTTAACCCAGTGTAACCTTTCCCAGCTGCTCGGGTTGGACAGAACTCGAGATTCAGGATCATTAAGGGACATGGAGTGAAGGTTTGGGTGAAAGGTGTGGGGGTTGCGGAGGGGGGTGATGTTGGAGGGGCCGGCCACGAGCTGGAACTCACTGTCCCCGAGGTGAGGAGGTGGAGATGATTCCGAAAACGAATGGGATAGGGCAGTGGAGGGATCAAATGCAGCAGGACTGCAGGGAGAGCACAAGGCCATGGGGCTGAATGGATTGTTCCACAGAGAGCTGGCGTAGCCTTGATGGGCTGAATGGAGTCTTCCTGCACTCTCTCAACGAACATAGGCCTCAGGGTGAGATGTGCAGCAAAGTAAACACTGTGTTAACGAATTGGGCTTTTCCCAATGGCACATATCCTTCACTGTTTGGTAAGCACAGATGATCAAGATGCTATCAGTCCCTCAATCAGGTCCACTATCATCTCTGGGGGCCTGTGGGACACCCTGCCTGCTCTCTCGGGGGGTGTGGGAGATCCCA